>NC_057812.1:12265133-12315905 GCF_018294505.1 Triticum aestivum | reverse complement strand
TATCCCGTGGACGACTCGGGCACCTCCCTGACTTGTTCCGCCGCCGCAAGCCTCTATAGCCACCGAAAACCAATCTGGACCTATTCCGGCACCCTGCCGGAAGTGGGGAACCCTCTCCGGTGGCCGTCTTCATCATCCCGGCGCTCTCCATGACGAGGTGGGAGTAGTTCACCCTCGGGGCTGAGGGTATGTACCAGTAGCTATGTGTTTGATCTCTCTCTCTCTCTCTCTCGTGTTCTTGATTCGGCACGATCTTGATGTATTGTGAGCTTTGATATTATAGTTGGATCTTATGATGTTTCTCCCCCTCTACTCTCTTGTAATGGATTGAGTTTTCCCTTCGAAGTTATCTTATCGGATTGAGTCTTTAAGGATTTGAGAACACTTGATGTATGTCTTGCATGTGCTTATCTGTGGTGACAATGGGATATTCACGTGATCCACTTGATGCATGTTTTGGTGATCAACTTGCGGGTTCCGTAACATTGTGAACTTGTGCGTAGGGGTTGGCACATGTTTTCGTCTTGACTCTCCTGTAGAAACTTTGGGGCACTCTTTGAAGTTCTTTGTGTTGGTTGAGTAAATGAATCTGAGATTGTGTGATGCATATCATATAATCATACCCACGGATACTTGAGGTGACATTGGAGTATCTAGGTGACAGTAGGGTTTTGGTTGATTTGTATCTTAAGGTGTTATTCTAGTACGAACTCTATGATAGATCGAACGGAAAGAATAGCTTCATGTTATTTTACTACAGACTCTTGAATAGATCGATCCGAAAGAATAACTTTGAGGTGGTTTCGTACCCTACACTAATCTCTTTGCTTGTTCTCCGCTATTAGTGACTTTGGAGTGACTCTTTGTTGCATGTTGAGGGATAGTTATATGATCCAATTATGTTATTATTGTTGAGAGAACTTGCACTACTGAAAGTATGAACCCTAGGCCTTGTTTTCTAGCATTGTAATATCGTTTGTGCTCACTTTTATCATTAGTTACCTTGCTTTTTTTCTATTTTCAGATTACAAAAACCTATATCTAACATCCATATTGCACTTGTATCATCGTCTCTTCGCCGAACTAGTGCACCTATACAATTTACCATTGTATTGGGTGTGTTGGGGACACAAGAGACCCTTTGTTATTTGGTTGCAGGGTTGCTTGAGAGAGACCATCTTCATCCTATGCCTCCCACGGATTGATAAACCTTAGGTCATCCACTTGAGGGAAATTTGCTACTTTCCTACAAACCTCTACACTTGGAAGCCCAACAACGTCTACAAGAAGAAGGTTGCGTAGTAGACATCAGGAGTTCATTTGTAAGTTGATTAATTGAACTTAATTTATCATGAACTTAGTCCTGATAGTTTTTGCATATATATGTTGTAAATCATGGCCCGTGCTACTGTTCCCTTGAATTTTAATGCGTTCCTATAGAAAGCTAAGTTGAAAGATGATGGTAGCAACTACACGAACTAGATCCGTAACTTGATGATTATCCTCATTGCTGCATACAAAAATTATCACTGGGGCGCGTCAGTCCTAAACAAATGGTTTAAAAACCCCTTTTCGCGACATCATTTGAAACCATCACCAAGTGAGTGTGTGCGATAGGGGTCCTTCCCACACGACCCAGAAATCGTCGGGGATAGGCCCCCCTGGGACCCAGGCTGGGGCCGTGTGCGATCGGGCAAGGCATCGAAACCCAATCATTTCCGTAGGTATGTACATCCCACACGGTGAATCCCAGAAATCATTTCCGTAGGTATGTACATCCCACACGGTGAATCCCAGAAATTATTTTCGTAGGTATGTACATCCCACACGGTGAATCCCAAAAAACATTTTCGTTCAAATGTATATCACACACAGTCAATCGAAGGAATGCGTTTCAGTTCTTATCAACATCCCACACAGTCAATCCTGGGAAAACGTTTGCGGAAGGATGTATATCCTACATGGTTTTATGTATACGCTCGTGTGTGAAAGGTGTAACTATCACACACGCTCTGCATTGGTTAACTGTTTTCTTTCATTAACTACATCACACACGATTTGATGTAGAAAACTGTGTGGCATTGGGCTATCCATCACAAGCGCTTTTACTGCTAGAACCGTTTGCAAAGGCACATGACCGTCTGTTCTATTTTTATTTTTGCCTGTAATTTATTATTCCAATTGGAAATTTTTAAATACGAAACATGCAATTCAAATTCTCAGCACAATGGTTCAACAACGATCCATAAATAAAATTGCCTGTACAATATGTTCAGTAATTACAGGATTAGGCAGCAATTAACTAAGATGAACCGCATTATTTAAAAGCGGTAAAGGTGAAGAGACAAGTGTAAATCATTTTGACTGCCGACGGTGTTGAAGAAGCGGAATGCCCATAATGTGCCTTCCTGCATGCCATAGGCACGAACCACTTTTGTCCAACCCCTTGTGACGATCGCCCGCCCATCATTCACCGCCTTCAGGAAGACTTCTAGAGCATTATCATGGTAGCATGAATTATATACTTTAACCTTAATTGCCTCCACTCCGGTCATGTAGTTTGCAAGGCAATTAATAGTAAATAGCTTCGAAAACAACTGAAAGAGAAAAATATGAGATACTAAGGTCTAATAGAGTAACTTGTTGTGGGCAGGGGAAAAGGCAACACATTACTTACCATCCTAAAGATCACTGTTGTCTTTGACAAAGTGTAAGTAAAGAGCTTAATTCCAATCACCTGTTTCTTTCGGCTAACAATCTTTCTTAGTTTCCTCACTTGATGCTTGTTCATGAATATCTCATTGCTCCATACGCAAAAGGGATCCAAGCATGGATCAGTACCCCTCACATATGTACCTACAAGCAACCAGTAAATGTTAGAAGCTAAACTGAGATTGCACAAATGATGTAAAATACAACTACCTATGTTCCTAAGTACAAGTTTTTTTTTGAGATTTCAATATGAACTATATACGGATATATATAGAATTATAGATATAGTTTAGATTAGAATCTAGATTCACTCATTTTGCTCCTTATGTAGTCTATATTGGAATCTCTAAAAATACTTATATTTTGGAATAGATGGTGTATAAGACATGGGATGCAGCTAACCTCGACGGCAAACAACAGCATTGCCCATTGTAGCCCTGTGTAAGTACATGGAAAGCCAATGTTAACTACAGCAGGGCTAACATCCACCAAAAATAGCAAATGGTAATAAAACGGTAGCATCTGTAGTGATATCTTCATTTCGAAAGAGTAGCAGGTAGCAACGGGACGGATTAAAAAATGGATACAACTGTTAATTGCAACAGGCTTAACAACATCCTAATTCATGTTTTGTAAGTTTGTAGCAAGTGAAATACAACTCTTTAAAAATGGATACAACTGTTAATTGCAATAGGCTTAATGGCCATTGAAACTGGTACTGATAAAAATGCAATTGGCAGAGTTAAACATCACAGGGCAGGTGCTGCCAGAGCAGATAATGGCCCAGTTGTCTATAAAAAGGTAGGGAAAATAGCTCAAACGTGTTAGGCATGTTTACTACAACATGCTTAATACATCGACAGTACAAAACATAGCCATTAATTGCAACTGGTATTGGTAAGATTGAACTGGTGGGTACATACTTGGTAAGTCCTGAGAGGTAGTTGCTGGGGAACTTCATCTTTGCGAGAGCCCGCCAAAGTCAGCGGCGGTAGAGGCGAGCTCTTCCTCTGGGTCGAAGCGTGGATCAGTGCCACTGACATGTGTACCTACAGGCAACCAGTAAATGGTAGAAGTTAAACTGCAATTGAACAAATGATGTGAACTACTGTAAGACATGGGATGCAGCTAACCTTGACGACAAACAACAGCATCGGCCGCTATGACCCTTCGTAAGTACATGGACAGGCATGTTAAGTGCAACAGGGTTAGCATCCACCAAAAATAGCAAATAAGGGAGCATCTCTAGTATATCTTCATTGCGGAGAGTAGCATGGTAGCAAATGGACAGATTAAAAAATGGATACAACTGTTAATTGCAACAGGCTTAACAACATCCTAAGTCATGTTTTGTATGTTTGTAGCCATTGAAATGCAACTGTTTCAAAATGGATTCAACTTTTAATTGCAACAGGCTTAATAGACATTGAAACCGGTACTGATAAAAATGCAATTGGCATAGTTAAACATCACAAGGCAGGTGCTGCCAGAGCAGAGAATGGCCCAGATGTCTATAAAAAGGTAGGGATAGGAGCAAAAACGTGTTAGGCATGTTTACTAGAACATGCTTAATACATCGACTATATAGAATATAGCCATTAATTGCAACCTGTATTGGTAAGATTGAACTGGTGAGTACATACTTGATAAGTCCTGAGAGGTAGTTGTTGGGGCACTTCATCTTGGCTAGAGCTCGCCCAAAGTCAGCGACAGTGGAGGCAAGCTGTTCCTCCGGTCCGAAGCGTGGATCAGTGCCACTGACATGTGTACCTACAGGCAACTAGTAAATTGGTAGAAGTTAATCTCCAATTACACAAATTATGTGAAATACTGTAAGACACGGGATGCAGCTCACCTCGACGGCAAATAAAAGCATCGGCCGTTATGAACCCGCGTAAGTACATGGACAGGCATGTTAAGTGCAACAGGGTTAGCATCCAGTAAAAATAGCAAATGGGCAGCATCTCTAGTGATATCCCGAGTCATGTATTGTAAGTTTGTTGCTGGTATTGGTGAAATTGAGCTGGACACGGTAATATTTGAACATCACACAATGTGTAGTACTGAAATAAACAAGGCAGGAACATGCTTAATACATCAACCGTACAAATCATAGCCGTTCCAAGTGGTATTGGTAAGATTTAGCTAGTCAGATCTTACCTGTTAAGTCCTGGGGGGTAGTCGCTGGGGGACTTCATCTGGGCCAGATCCTGCACCATGTCGGCGGCGGCGGAGGCGAGGTGTTCCTCCGGGTTAACACGCATAGCAGCCATCGCGCCATGGACCGCCATCAGCTCCTGGTGGGGGGGGGGGATTTGGAGGCATGAGGATGTTTCGCAGGCGCCATTTAAGCAATCAAGGCGGTGACGTGATAGAGATTGCTGGGTACCTGACTGGATCCGCGTAGAACGTAGATGTGGTTGAAGTTGTTGTTGCGGCAGTGGCGGTTTGAGATGCCGGTAGGGGGAGGCATGAGGGAGGGGGATACTGAGGGGAAGGGGATGTGGTTGGAGGAATAAATTCTGAAATCGCGCGCCTAATGAAAATTTCGATGCGAAATTTGAAACTTGGGCGGGTGAAACACACAACGCAGACGAAGCGCGTAAAATACTCGTGTGCGAGAAAAAAGAAAGCTGGCAGATCCCGTCTCCAAAAAAATATACACGTGTACTTGATTTTTTTCGTCAATGGTATGCCTGGTTTATTAGGAATTATCGCACAGGTAACTGACTTATGGGTTATTAACGCAAAAAACGCAGATGGGTACGGCATAGAAACCGTGTGTTTTGTGATCTTCTAATGATTAACACAAAAAAACGCACACGTGCACACATGCTAATCAACGCTCAAAGCCCTCAAAGGATGCTCTTACCGACATTGTACGTTAATACTACAAACTTAAAGTACTACTGGTAATTTTCTCTAATACTACAAACTTAAACTACTTCTCACATGCTGCCATCAGGGCATGCTGGCCAGACGCCGGCGTTCTCCTTCCCGGCCTTGTAGGCGGCAGCCCACCTCGCTTCAATCTCCGCCAAGCTCTCCTCACCAGGGCGTGCAACCTATTTTTTCTTGCGGTGGCGAGACTCTCTTTTCTTGACTACTTTCTGCCTTTTCCGCTCCTTTTGTGCGGCTTTGGCCGCCTCTAGATCCACCACCCATTTGGCCATGGCAGCCTCAAAGTCCGCCCATGTAACTGTCTGGCCGGCGGCGGCGATGAACTCGGCGCGGCGAGATGCCATCACTTCCTTACCATGTGCACAGTCGCGGGTGGTGAGGAATGCGGCGCAGCGGGATGCCATCGCTTCCTTACCAGTTACTATGCGCCGCAGTGCCATGGACGACGGCTGGAGAGAGTTCTGGGACGGAGGGGCCGGGCAGCCGTACAGTGCGGTGGTATTCAAGAGCTCAACCACAAACAACAACAGAAATTTGGCTTCCCTTACAATTTTTCTCGTTCATTATCGCACACGGTTCATCTCCGTCGCTTCCGGAAACAGTGTGCGCTGAGCCTATTGTGTGATGCGTTATGATTGCCTGGAACCCCAGCCACGCAGATTGTGCATGTGCACCGTTGGATGCGCCGTGATCGAACGGCAATCCACGTCCCTCACATCACACTCGTGCACCTGTAGCTGGATTGGATTTATATGCGTTAAATGCCTAGAAAATGCACATAATCCCCTAAATATGGTAAATGAGCTCAGAAAAATGCCTCATTTGAACACGGTGATTTGCAGGGTGTATGTTCGTCATAGAAAATAAACTCCAGGGCAAAGAACGAAGAAAATTTGGATTCCCCTTCAATCTTGAGGATTTCCCTTTCGAAAGCATGGAACTTCCTCAGTGATGGTTCGATTTCTGAAGGGTGTGCATGACAACATAAGCCAAACCTTCTCAAATTTTTACCAAGGCATGGTGAGGTCATACCATTGCACCATGCCAGGCGTACCATGCCAGGCGTCATGTTTTTTAAGCATTTATTTCAATTTTTATAGTTGAAAACCCAACAAACCGACATTTGTGGTTGACTATTGCCACACATTTCATAGAATTATCTGTCCATTCCTTGTAAAAGGCTTGAGAATTTACTAAATGGCACGAGAATGGTTTTCTAGGCCGTTCTTGTGGACCCTTTCATGCATCGATTATTTGAACTTGAATTATGTGCATTAATGCCTAGGAAATGCACATAATCCCCTAAATATGGCAAATGAACCCGTAAAAGTGCCAAATTTGAACACGGTGATTTGCAGGTTGTATGTTCATTGTAGAAAAAACTCGTGGACAAAGGACAAAGGAAATTTGGACCCCCCCCCTTCAATCTTGGTGATTTCCCCCTTGAAGCCATGAAACTTCCCCGATGATGGTTCGATTTATGAAAGGCGCACATCACGACATAAGGAAAATATTCTCCAATTTTTACCAGGGCATGGTGAGGCCATACGATGGCACCAAGCCAAGCGTCATGCTTTTCAACCATGTGTTTCATTTTTTGTACAGTAGTTAACCGAGTAAACGGCGCGTTTATGGTTGACTATTGCCACACATTTCCTTGAAATATCTGCCCATTCCTTGTAAAAGGCATGAGAATGAGCTAAATAACACAAGCTTGGTTTTCCAGACCGTTCTTCTGCACCTTTTCATGCACGATAGCTCGAATTGGAATTATGTCCATTAATGCCTAGAAAATGCACATAATCCCCTAAATATTGTAAATGAGCCTGGGAAAATGTCAAATTTGAACACGTTGCATTTGAGGCGGTATGTTGATCGTCGGAAAAAAACTGAATGACAAACTAGGACGGAAATTAGGATTCCCCTTCAATCTTGGGGATTTTACCTCTCGAAAGCATGGAACTTCTTCGGTGATGGCTCAATCTATGAAGGGCGTGCATGACGACATAAGCCAAACCTTCTCAAACTTTTACCAGGGCATGGTGAGGTCATACCATGGCACAATGCCAGGCGTCATGTTTTTAAGCATTTATTTCAATTTTTCTATAGTTGAAAACCCAACAAACAAACATTTGTGGTTGGCTATTGCCACATATTTCATCAAAATATATGTCCATTCCTTGTAAAAGGCATGAGAATTTACTAAATGGCACGAGCATGGTTTCCTAGGCTGTTCTTGTGGACTCTTTCAAGCATCGATTGTTTGAACTTTAATTATGCGTATTAATGCCTAGCAAATGCACATAATCCCCTAAATATGGCAAATGAACCCGAAAAAGTGCCAAATTTGAACACGATGATCTGCAGGTTGTATGCTCATCATAGAAAAAAACTCGTGGACAATGGACAAAGGAATTTGGACCCCCCTTCAATCTTGGTGATTTCCCCCTCGAAACCATGAAACTTCCTCGGATAATGGTTCATTTTATGAAAGGCGCGCATCACGACATAAGGAAAACATTCTCCAATTTTTACCAGGGGCATGGTGAGGCCATACCATGGCACCACACCAGGCATCATGTTTTCGAACCATGTGTTTTATTTTTTGTATAGCACGAGCATGGTTTTCCAGACCGTTCTTGTGCACCTTTTCATGCACCGATTTTCGAATTTGAATTATGTGCATAATTAATGCCTATAAAATGCACACAATCCCCTAAATATGGTAAATGAGTTTGGAAAAATGTCAAATTTGAACACATTTCATTTGACGTGGTATGTTGATCGTTGGAAAAAAACTGAAAGACAAACTAGGACGGAAATTTGGATTCCCCATCAATCTTGGTGATTTCTCTCTCGAAAGCATTGAACTTCCTCGGTGATGGTTCGATTTTTGAAGGGAGTGCATGATGATGATGACCCACAAGTGTAGGGGATCTATCGTAGTCCTTTCGACAAGTAAGAGTGTCGAACTGAATGAGGAGCAGAAGGAAATGACAATCGGTTTTCAGTATGGTATTCTCTTCAAGCACTAAAATTATTGGTAATAGTTAGTTTGTGATAAGGTAATTTGTAATGGGTAACAAGTAATGAAAGTAAATAAGGTGCAGCAAGATGGCCCAACCCCTTTGTAGCAAAGTACAAACCTGGACAAACTCTTATATAAAGGAAAACGCTCCCGAGGACACATGGGAATTGTTGTCAAGCTAGCTTTCATCACGCTCGTATGATTCACGTTTGTTACTTTGGCAACTACAAAAGAAGTATTAAGGTAAACCTAACCATAGCATGAAACATATGGATCCAAATCAGCCCCTTACGAAGCAACGCTTAAACTAGGATTTAAGCTTCTGTCACTCTACAACCCATCATCAACTTATTACTTCTCAATGCCTTCCTCTAGGCCCAAACAATGGTGAAGTGTCATGTAGTCGACGTTCACATAACACTAGTGGAGGAGAGACAACATACATCTCATCAAAATATCGAACAAAATCCAAATTCACATGACTACTTATAGCAAGACTTCTTCCATGTCCTCAGGGACAAGCATAACTACTCACAAATCATATTCATGTTCATAAACAGAGGGGTATCAATACGCATAAATGATCTGAACATATGATGTTCTACCAAATAATCCAACTAGCATCAACTACAAGGAGTAATCAACACTACTAGCAACCCACAGGTACAAATCTGAGGTTTTGGGGCAAAGATTGGATACAAGAGATGAACTAGGGTTTCAGGGGAGATGGTGCTGGTGAAGGTGTTGATGAAGATTGACCCCCTCCCGATGTGAGGATCATTGGTGATGACGATGGTGATGATTTCCCCCTCCCGGAGGGATGTTTCCCCGGCAGAACAACTCCGTCGGAGCCCTAGATTGGTTCTGCCAAGGTTCCGCCTCGTGGCGGCGGTGTTTTGTCCCGAAATCTTCCTTATGATTTTTTCCAGGGTAAAAGACTTCATATAGCAAAAGATGGGAACCGGAGGCCTGCCAGGGGGCCCATGAGGCAGGGGGCACGCCCAGGGGGTAAGGCGGGGCCCCCCACCCTCGTGGATGGTGGGTGGCCCCCCTCTGGTTAATTCTTTCTCCAGTATTTTTTATTAATTCCAAAAACTGCCTCCATGAAGTTTCAGGACTTTTGGATGTGTGCAGAATAGGTTTCTAAAATTTGCTCCTTTTCCAGCCCAGAATTCCATCTACCGGCATTCTCCCTCTTAGTGTAAACCTTGTAAAATAAGAGAGATTAAGCATAAGTATTGTGACATAATGTGTAATAACAGCCCATAATGCAACAAATATCGATATAAAAGCATACTGCAAAATGGACGTATCAACTCCCCCAAGCTTAGACCTCGCTTGTCCTCAAGAGGATGCCGCTAACGAAAAATATGTCCACATGTTTAGAGATAGAGGTGTCGATTGAAAGTGCGTTATATCGACTAGAGGGGGGGTGAATAGGCAATTTTTATGAAAGTCTTCAAAACGTGGGAGTTATGAAGACAAACGATAGAAATAAACCTAATACCCCGCAGCGGAAGGTAGACTACACTAGGCAAGCCATAGTCAAGTATTCAATAGAGTGAAAGCATAATGACTAATAGCAGCAATGTAGTAAGGATCAGGTAGGAAGATATTGTGAAGCCAGACAGAACATGCAGTCACTCAGTGAAGACAAAAGATAGTGCAAACATACAATGACTTCACAAGGAGTAACAGTAAGTAAAGGGAAGGAAGATGAAACCAGTGACTCGTTGAAGACAATGATTTGTTGGACCAGTTCCAGTTGCTGTGACAACTGTACGTCTGGTTGGGGCGGCTAGGTATTTAAACCTTAGGACACACAGTCCCGAACACCCAGTCCTGAACACGCAGCTCAGGACACCCAGTCCTCACCGTATTCCCCTTGAGCTAAGGTCATACAGACCTCACCCAATCACTCTGGTAAGTCTTCAAGGTAGACTCCCAAACCTTCACAGACTTCGTTCACCGGCAATCCACAATGTCTCTTGGATGCTCAAAACGCGACGCCTAACCGGCTGGAGGATGCACAGTCCTCAAGTGTAATAAGTCTTCAGATCACACAGACAAGAAGACTTAAGTGATGCCTAATTCTCTTTGGCTCTGGGTGGTTAGGGCTTTATCCTCGCAAGGAATTCTCTCTCAAAGGCTTCAAGGTGGGTTGCTCTCAAACGACAAAAGCCATACACTAAATCTGAGTAGCCAACCATTTATGGTTGTAGGGGGTGGGCTATTTATAGCCACTTGGCAACCCTACCTGATTTGTCCGAAATGACCCTGGGTCACTAAGGAACTGACATGTGTTCCAACGGTCAGATTTCAAACTCACGCGGCAACTTTACTTGGGCTGCAAGCAAAGCTGACTTGTCCGACTCTGGACAAGATTCGCTCTCATAGTCTTCACTCGAAGACATAGGTTTTGGTTAGGCATCACTTCAGTCATTCTGACTGGTTCTCTTGGACCCCACTTAACAGTATGGTGGTTCCTATGACTCAACACAAAAGAAAGAGAACTACGAAAGATCTAAGTCTTCGAGATCCATAGTCTTGATGTGGTGTCTTCTCTTGTCATAGTCTTCAATGTGAATATCTTCATATACCACCTTTGACTTCAATGTCTTCATACATTTTTAGGGGTCATCTCTGGTAGGAAAACCAAATCAATGAGAGACTGCTACCTGTGTTTTCCTGCAATTCTCACAAACACATTAGTCCCTCAACTAGGTTTGTCGCCAATACTCCAAAACCAACTAGGGGTGGCACTAGATGCACTTACAATCTCCACCTTTTTGGTGATTGATGACAAACTAGTTGAAGTTTTCAACGGGGAATATAATCTGTGAACTTGTAAAGAATAAGGAATTGTCTTCATGAGTTGCAAGGGCTCCCCCTGAAGATGTGCATATAAGTAATTTGCTTTTGGAATGCAAATGCACATGGCAGGTTGTACTTGTGGAGATCCACTTCAACTTATGATGACAATCCACTATGCATGTGGAGGTATATGAAGATAATGACATGCATAATGGAAAATGACGTCTGTAGAATGATCTAAGTGCGGAATTTATCGTCGCACATGCGGAATTTATCATCGCAAAACAAGGTGGCAAATAAGTAGCAGACGACCATCGAGTTTAAGTGTTAAAACTCAAAGAACCAAATGTAGCAAAACGAGAGTTGTAATCATGAAGCAAAAAATATAAAGCACCCGCCCATATGGACCCACTTGAAGACTATCAACCTCATATGCTTCTCCCCCTTTTGTTAGTAAGGACCAAAAAGGTTTGAAGACATAGAGCATCTACTCGTTCCCATGAGGAGTAGGTGAAGTAGCAGGGTCGTTGGTGGTGTTTGGCAGTGCTGAAGAGCTTGGCGGTGAAGTAGCATTGTCTTCATCCTCGATAACTCTGGCAGTCACAGTTGCAGCAGAGGAAGAGAACTCAGAGTCTTCAAGGGATGGAGTTCGTCGCAGCACTACCCTTCGAGGAGGTGTGGAGTCAAACTTGAAACGCTCAGTGAAGCCATCCTCTTGAAGATCATCTTCAGAACACATCAGCATTAGCCCTTTCCATGTGCGGCGAGAGGTTTCATGGGCAACAAAAGCATTTTGGTGGCAAGATTTCGAATGCGATTAACATCCACCAAGAGGCTTTGCATCTGACGCTTCAGCCAGTCATGATGCCTATCCTGTTTCTGATGAAGGGCCACAAGAAGCTCTCGGTCGTTGAGAACACGAGTGCGCTTCTTGGGTCGTGGAGCAGTTGTACTATCAGTTGCTTCAGTGGGAGCAGGATGTGGTGCACGTGTAGTGCCAGCCAAAGGATAGACACGAGTGACTGCTTCAACTCCTTCAATGTTCTGAGAGAAACTCTGATGCTCTGCATTCTGAAGACATAGAGGTTCCTTGGCAGGCTCAGGATAGATGGCTTCAATTGACATATCCACATCAGGCAGAAAAATCCGATGATTGCGAGCAGATGACTGATATGAGATCACAGATTGAAGTTTGATCAGCCGCATTACCCATGGGGCGTAGAACTTCAAGCCAAACAGATCAGAGCCTGATGCATCAAGTTGGCGAATGAAGAAGTCCTGTGCATTGAAGCATTTTCCATGAAGAATATAGAAGACTAAAGTCTTCATTTCACCCTCGAGCTTGGCATGTGGAGAGTGCCCTTTGATGGGCCAGAGAGTTCGCCTGATGATGTGATAAATGGTTCTTGGCAGATACTCAAGGTCTTTAACAAAGAACTCTGTGGGATAAGCAGCATCTTGGGGCAATGGCTTCATCATACTGAGCATCTGACTCATATCATGTTCAGTCTTCTGAAAGATGCTCTCAATGGCTTCACTATGAAGCTGACAGCCATGCTCATAGAGAGCGTCAGGAGTGGGCAAACCAGTGAGCTCAATGATGTTAAAGGCTTTGGCTTCGTGATGAACGTTTCTTGTCATCCACTCCAGGACCCAAGTCTTCGGATCTCTGCTATACCCGCGGATGTGAAGTGTGGCATAGAATTGGAGCAACAACTCTTCATTCCAATGCTCTTGGTCAGTAACGAACGGCAGCAGTTCAACTTCCTTGAAGCAATCCAGAGCTTCTTCAAGACAGGGCAGACCAGCTATAGCTTCAATGTCAAGGCGCTTGTGTGGGAAGATGCGACCTTGGTTGTAAAGAATGCATGAGTAATAGCTTCACTACGGATAGCTCCAGAACCGATCAGATGATATCCTTTCCCTTGAGTAGGGGTTCCTGGAGCTATTGAAGAATGTGTTGTCTGCTCTGAAGCCATTGATATTGAAGGAGCCAGGTGCTGATGCAGGACCTGGGAACCTTGACAATCTTGGGATTTGCTTCTGTACCTGAGGCCTGTGCTTAACATGATAGTCGAACTGGGGACCGGCAGTAGACTCAGGAACAGAAGTGATGGGATCAGTGGCTTTCCTGTCTTCTTCTTCCGTTGGGGAGGGCTCCACATTAGCAGTGGCTTCATTGGCGGTGGTGGTGGCAGCTTCAAGATTTTTATCCTCCACTTGACAAGCTGGAGGGTCGGTCACAAGCACGTTCTCCTTGAGAACTGCTTCTTGGTTGGACAGGGGAGTGGGAACTTGTGGGACTTCTTCTTCCGCGGCTGATGCAGCCGAATTGTCTTCAGCAGAGACTTGAGGCCTTGGACCTTTGCGAAGCTTGCGCAACGCAGGCGACGCCTGTGGAGTTGGAGTTGGCTGGGCCTCAAAGTCTTCTTCCTCTTGTGGGCGATCCGCCCATGAAGCATTTTGTGCAATTGGCGTCAGTGGATGACCAATGTTGATGAGTTCGCTATTCTCGAGCTGAGGAAGGACTGCACCATCTTCTACATGGTCATGTTGACCAATGTCTTCAGTAGCGATGGGATCAGCTGCTAGAAAGTCTTCAGTTTCATGAGCCTCTGTGGAAGCAGGCTCATGGATTGTCAGTTGACGTTCAGCGTCAGGATAAACCATAGAAATGGGTTCAACTGTCAAAGGCTCTGTGGGAGCAGCCCGATCTTTCTTGGTCTTCCTCTTCTTCTTGGAGGGGGCAGTAGGAGAGACTTCAGGATGTTTCCTCTTCCTGGCTTCGGCCTCAGCAGTCCTCGTCTTCTTGAGCTCTGAAGCGGTTGACCGGCTTTTTGGCTTCGAGCCAGTCAGTCTAGTTGGGAAGACAATGGGAACTGCTTCCTGCCTTGGTGTGTCGGGTTCAGCCATAGCGGGCTTCTTCTTCTTCTTTGCGGCCATCCTGGGGTCGATGCCAGGACGCCCAAGGGCCTTGTGCTTCTCAGCCTCATTGTAGGCTTGCACACATCTGTCAGCCAGAACCTTCATGCGCTCACGCGAACCCTGAGCTTCTGCACGTTTCTTTACAAAGGCTTCCTTGAGTTCGTGCATCATAATCTTGAAGTTCTTCACTTCTTGCACGCTGAGCTTGGCCATATGCTTCTTGAACTGAGCCTTTTCATAGTCAATCTTTTGCTTCAGTTCAATAATGCACTGGGCGACAGCTAGCTCTGAAGCAATGGCGCCTTGGAAGGCGAAACTGAGGCCAATGGGTAGCTGCAGATCTTCGAAGCTGATGTTTGGCATGTCAAACCACTCATCAATGAAGTTGTGGATGATTGTCACATCAAAGAGAGGCAGATCGTTGAAGATTTCTGCTTCTTCTTTGCTCTTGATGAGTTGCTCAAGAGCGTCATCTGCAAGATCTTCATCACTTGACAGATCAATGGCATCATTGCGCAGAATGGCAGCAGCTGTTAGCTCTTGGCCAGTGTGTGGCAGAGGCATCTTGACTTTCTGGGGCTTGCAGATGCGTGATAAATCTTTGAACTGCACACTGTCTTCAGGAGGCGCACTTGCCAGTGGCTTCGCCCTTGAGATTTTTGGTGAAGGGGCAGGCTTTGAAGCTTTAAGCTTCTTCAACTTCTTTGGCTTCAGTGCTGCAGGCGCTTCATCTGATTCAGCGTCAGCTGCAGGCTCATTCACTGCAGTCCCTTGAACCAAGATGTGGGTGATGAGGCCTTCAAGGTTGTAGAAAGGACCGATGACATTGGGTTCTGCTTCGCGAGTTCCATCGGCACGGGGAGCAGAGGGACCAGGGTTGAAATCTAACCCCAAAGTCTTCTTGTTCTGCTTCGCCGAGTTCTGGGCAAACTGGAAGTTGCGCTTGAACAGATAGTCGTCACGACACCATAGTAGTGACGATCGGTGTGCATCAGCAGGCTGTGGCCCACGGACCATGCAGGGATAGAAGCCTTATTCAATGGCTTCATCTCTGGACCTGGGTAGAAGATTCTTGTATAGGATGTCTCCCCACGGTCTCTTGATGGCGTTTTTCTCAGCATATTCCTGGGTTACAAATCGGTATTTGAACCATTGTTCTGCCCAATATCTTCGAATCCATTGGATTCGGGTCTTGCGCTGATTGTAATCCTCTTCAGGATCTGTCTTGTACAGTTCTGAGAGGTCATCTGGCAGATCTCTAGATGTTTCTCCACGATGCTTTCTGCTACCCTTCCTTGCTGGTTTCTCTGAAGCCATAAACTTTAAACTGAAAGGCTTCAACACATTCAAAGGCTTCAAAGGTTTTCGCTTGCTGGACAAACAGGAACTGGCTTTGGGAGAATTTATGTGATGCTGTAAGAATTCTGCAAATGAATGCAGGCTATGAGAACCAAAGGATTCTCCCACGGACATGTACCTGTGACAGCATTAAGGTGCGAGGGAAGGGGAAGAGGTCATATGCATTCTTAGAAGATTTTGAAGATAAATCAGTTTAGAAGACATTGACCTCATCGTGCGAAGACATTCACTCATAGATAAGGAGCTGGTTCCAGATTTGTACGAATCCACAGATCAGTACAAGTGAGGAATCTAACTACTTTGTGAATCATAAGTGAATATACTAGGCATGTTATGAGATGCAGTTTGAGAGAGATCTAACTTGTGTGAATAGAAACTGCTTGTGGTAGAAAGTGACAAAGCCATAGAATCAACGGTGCCGTAAAAAGGAAGTTTTATTTACCACACTAAGAACTGCTAGACGGAGTGGAAGATGAGGCCGAGCAGTTCGATCTTCCGTGCCCTAACTTGGCGACAGAGGACACCTACGGCGACGGCGGAGAGGACGATGTCCGCGGTCGGCGTGAAGACGGCGTCGGAGAGGTTGCGGCAGCGAAGCACTTCGTCGTCGGCATCGTCGAGGGCTAGCGGTGGCGCTAGGGTTCGTGCGAGAGTGGAAGAAAAGATAATGACCGTTGTGAAGTGTGTATTTATAGGTACAGGGGCGGCACTGCGTTATTACACAGGTGCCCCTGGCGATTCGCATCTGAGGAACACGTGGCCATTATGCGGAATTTTAGGGTTTGTTCCACGTCCCACGCACGCCTGGATTGTCGGGTGGTCGTTCCTACTTCTCCGGGTTTCATGTGGAGGAATGAGCATTGAAAACGGACTTAATGGTTGTCTCTGTATCTTCTGCTGACAAGGACGCAGAGAAGACATACGACAGTTTCAATAGAATGCATATGATTTGGAGAGATAGAATTTGAGATAGAAAGCATAGAGAGGTTAGGGTCCGATCACATTCACTTAGTTCAAAAGATTCAACAAGAAGACATATCTATAAGTGAATGCTGTAGAGGACAGAACACTAGTAGATATATATATATATACATATATATATATATATATATATATATATATATATATATAATCAACATAGTGAAGATAATCATGAAGATATGTTGAGATTGAAGCCAAACTAAATGTGAAGACATAGCAAATGTAACGCCATGAGTGAAACACTTCAAAATAGAACATTTGGTGGTGGCGTTACCCACCGTATAGGAAGTATTAGACCCAGAGACGGCGCACAATTATCGTGTTGCTCCGAAGTCAAATTCCACATTAATGTATTCACACTTAGAATGTATGTCTTCATTGATTGAAGATATACTTTACTTCGTGTGTTGCACATCTAAGTCATCGATATGCATAAGTGTTAGGATGTGTGCCTAATCACAGGACATTTGAGGATTCCAGGATATTTAGCTCACACCGTAACTTGCAAAATCTCTTCTCATCCAAGGGCTTGGTGAAGATATCTGCCAATTGCTCTTCAGTGTTGACGTGTATGATATCAATATCTTCCTTCACAACATGATCTCTGAGAAACTGATGACGAATTTCAATGTGCTTTGTCTTCGAGTGCTGAACTGGGTTGTTGGCAATCTTGATGGCGCTTTCGTTGTCGCAGTAAAGTGGCACTTGCTTCAGATGAATGCCATAGTCTTTGAGCGTTTGCTTCATCCACAGAAGCTGAGCGCAGCAAGATCCAGCAGCAATGTATTCATATTCAACAGTGGAGAGAGATACACAGTTCTGCTTCTTTGAAGACCAACATACAAGTGATCGTCCCAGAAAGTGACATGTGCCTGATGTAGACTTGCGATCAACTTTGTCACCAACATAATCAGCATCCGAGAATCCAACCAGATCAAACTCTGAGCCCTTTGGATACCATAATCCTAGAGTTGGGGTGTGAGCCAAATATCGAAGAATTCGCTTCACAGCTAAGTGATGCGACTCCTTTGGTGCCGCTTGAAATCGAGCACACATGCAAACACTAAGCACAATATCTGGCCTAGATGCACTTAGATAAAGTAAAGAACCAATCATGGAGTGGTATACCTTTTGATCGAACTCTTTACCATTGTCGTCGGGACCCAGATGATGTTTGGCTGGCATTGGTGTTGTGAAGCCTTTGCAGTCTTGCATACCAAACTTCTTCAGGCAATCTTTGAGATACTTCTCTTGAGATATGAAGATGCCATTGCGTTGTTGTCGTATTTGAAGACTGAGGAAGAACTTCAGCTCTCCCATCATGGACATCTGATATTGCTCTTGCATCATATATCCAAACTCTTCACTGTACTTCTGATTGGTGCAGCCGAAGATAATGTCATCCACATATATTTGGCACACAAACAGTTCACCATCATATGTCTTCGTGAAGAGAGTGGGGTCTAGGGAACCAGGTATGAAGCCTTTGCTCTTCAGGAAGTATTTGAGTGTGTCATACCAGGCCCGAGGGGCTTGTTTGAGGCCATACAGTGCCTTGTTGAGCTTGTATACCATGTCAGGATGTTTTGAATCTTCAAAGCCATGCGGTTGTGCAACATACACTTCTTCAATCTTGCCATTGAGAAAAGCACTCTTCACATCCATTTGATATAGAAGTATGTTATGATGATTTGCATAGGCCAGCAGTATGCGTATGGCTTCAAGTCTAGCCACAGGAGCAAATGTTTCATCGAAGTCAATGCCTTCCACTTGAGTATATCCTTGAGCAACGAGACGAGCTTTGTTTCTGACAACTTGACCATGCTCATATTTCTTGTTGCGGTATATCCATTTGGTGCCTATTATATTGTGCTTCCGTGGATCAGGACGCTTAACCAGTTCCCATACATTATTCAGCTCAAACTGATGAAGCTCTTCTTGCATAGCTTGAATCCATTCAGGTTCCATGAAGGATTCTTCAACTTTCTTGGGTTCTGTTATTGAGACGAATGCGAAGTGCCCACAGAAATTTGCTAGCTGAGTTGCCCTTGAACGAGTGAGTGGACCGGGTGCATTGATGCTATCAATTATTCTTTCAATCTGCACTTCATTGGCAACGTGAGGATGTACAGGGCGACGATTTTGCTCTTGCTGATCATTGTCGTTGTTAGAAGGAATGTCTTCAGGCTGAGCATTGTCTTCATGTTGATCAGGTGCTGAGATGACAAGTTCTTCTTCAGGATGAGCTTCAGAAGGTATAATTTCTCCAGTTCCCATTAGCTTGATTGATTCACTGGATGGAGCTTCATCTAGCACAACTGGCAGTTGCTCTCTTTGTGAACCGTTGGTCTCATCGAACCGCACATCCACTGTTTCAACCACTTTGTAATTAAAGAGATTGAAGACTCTGTAGGAGTGCGAATCCTTTCCATATCCAAGCATAAAACCCTCATGTGATTTTGGTGCAAACTTTGAGGTGTGATGTGGGTCCTTGATCCAGCACCTGGCTCCAAATACTCTGAAGTAACTGACATTTGGCTTCTTGCCAGTAAGGAGCTCATAAGATGTCTTGTTCAGAAGCTTGTGAAGATAAACACGATTGATTGTATGGCATGCAGTATCAATGGCTTCAGGCCAGAATTTTCTTGGAGTCTTGTATTCATCTAGCATCGTTCTGGCCATCTCAATGAGTGTTCTGTTCTTGTGTTCGACGACTCTAGTCTGCTGTGGCGTGTACGGGGCCGAGAATTCATGTGTGATGCCCAAGGTATCAATATATGTATCAAGGCCAGTGTTCTTGAATTCAGTGCCATTGTCACTTCTGATGTGCTTTATCTTGGCGCCATAATTGTTCATAGCTCGATTGGCGAAGCGTCTGAAGACATCCTGCACTTTAGTCTTGTAAAGAATTATGTGCACCCAAGTATATCTAGAATAATCATCAACAATGACAAAGCCATAGAGACAAGCAGTAGTAGTAAGAGTTGAGTAATGAGTGGGACCGAAAAGATCCATGTGAAGCACTTCGAAGGGTCGAGTAGTGGTCATGATTGTCTTCGAGGGATGTTTGGCCCTCGTCATCTTTCCTGCCTCACAGGCACCGCATAAGTGATCTTTCTTGAACTTGACGCCCTCGATGCCTATGACATGCTTCTTCTTTGCCAGGGTGTGGAGGTTCCTCATGCCAGCATGCCCAAGCCTCCGATGCCAGAGCCAGCATTCTGAAGCTTTTGCTAGAAGACATACGGCAAGCTGTGGTCCTGCTGAGAAATCTACCACGTAGAAATCATCTTTTCGATACCCTTCAAATACTAGAGACTTGTCAGATTCCATTAGAACAATGCAACGATATTTTCCAAATATTAAGATCATGTTTAAATCGCAAAGCATTGAGACAGACATTAAGTTGAAGCCAAGGGATTCAACAAGCATGACTTTATCCATGTGTTGATCCCTTGAGATTGCAACTCTACCTAGACCCAATACCTTACTTTTACCAGTGTCAGCAAATGTGATGTGACTCTTGTCGGATGGACGTAAGGTTGAGTCCATAAGAAGAATTCTTTTGCCAGTCATGTGATTTGTACACCCACTATCAATTATCCATTCTGAAGACGCTAGTGTCGTACCCTACAGTGCAGTTAGGGGGATAGGCTTCACCAAGAGCATTGTGAAGCAAAAACATTTGACGAACCAGTGGGTTATGAAAGCTTAGATCCAAATTAGGACTAATAGGGAGAGTAGCAAGCGATTCAGGAACGAAGTACATAGTAAGACCATTTGCGCATTTGATCTTGCGCCCTACAAGATGTTTAAGGTCCCCAGCAATAGCGTCAGATGATTTTGGTTTTCTGCTGGAGACCTTTCCCTGCAAAAGAGAGTTAAGCTTTCTTAGCCACCCACATCTTCAAGGGTGGCTTAGAAGCAATAAGTCTAAGTGCAGCATCTGAGAATTTTGGCTTTGGAGCCCTAGCAAACAGTCTTGCAGGCGGACAATAGTACTCATGAGAATAAGCACAATAGTTCTTGGTCTTATGAACATGGCGGTTTGACGAACCGCTCTCATATTCATATGCATGAGTATGGTTTCCCTACAAAACATTTGCGTTAGTGCGACTCAGGTGAGTCCTCTATCTGTATGAAGCCTTTGGACCGTATGAAGCCTTTGGTCTGAGGTTTGTCTTCTTCACGTGAGGTGTCATGATGACATTCACAGGAAGATTCTCCAGACACCTTTTCGGAACCCAGATCTTCTTCATAGGCGGTCCATTCCTGCAGTTAGTACAAATGTACCTGGCAAACACTTCACCATTCTGATTCTTAAACAGTATATAGTTTGCATCAAAGGATTCATCAATGATAATGGGGTTAGCACAAGTGAAGCCAGATAGATTGGATGGATCTGCTGAAGGTTCCTTTGCAGCAACCCACATGGTTTTGGGGTACTGCTCAGGTTTCCAGTAAGAGCCATCAGCATTCATTTTCCTTACGAACCCAACACCCTCTTTCCTCGGGTTTCGGTTCAGAATCTGCTTTTTGAGGACATCACATAGTGTCTGATGCCCTTTAAGACTTTTGTACATCCCTGTTTCAAGCAATGTCTTCAACCTAGCATTCTCATCAGCAATAGCGGTGGTATCCTTAGCAGAGGGGTTAGTTGCCACATCAACAGTTGAAGATATTGCAACAGCAGTAGCAGTAGAACATTCAGCAACAGAAGTAGCATTATCACGCTCAATGCATTTAAGACATGGTGGTTCAAATCCTTCCTGAGCAGGACTGATCTGTTTGGCGCGAAGTGACTCGTTTTCCTTTTGAAGATCTTCATGAACAGCTCTCAATTTCTCAAGATCTTGCTTCCTTTGAAGATAATCATAGGAAAGCTTTTCATGAGTTGTTGAGAGAGTTTCATGACGACTTTCAAGTTCCTGATACTTAACGTGAAGATTTTTTATGTCTTCAATTAAGGATTCAGATCGAGTCATTTCAGCACCTAACAGATCATCGCTTCTGTCTAACAGTTTTTGAATATGTTCCATAGCTTTCTGTTGTTCAGTTGCAATTTTAGCAAGTGTTCTGTAGCTGGGTTTTGAACCACAATCAGAGTCATCGTCACTAGATGTTTGATAGTGAGTAGTGCGTGTGTTTACCTTGGCACCGCATGCCATGAAGCAGTAGGTAGAAGTGGAGTAGTCCTTGTCATTTGCATAGGTGTCAGTGATGAGGACATTGTCTTCCGTGTTTAAGATGGACTTGGCAACGTATGCTGTAGCCAGACTTGCGACGCCTGAATCGGACTCCTCCTAAGACTCCACCTCCGCCTCCTCAGAAGTGGACTCCTCCTCTAAATCCATTTCCTTGCCAACAAACGCACGTGCCTTGCCAGATGAGCTCTTCTTGTGTGATGAAGACTTTGAGGAAGACTTGGAAGAAGACTTTGAGTATTTCTTCTTCTTCTTGTCGTCAGAGTCATATTCCTTGCTCTTCTTCTTCTTTTTGTTCTCATTGTCCCACTGTGGACACTCAGAGATGAAGTGGCCAGGTTTCTTGCACTTGTGACATGTTTTCTTCTTGTAGTCGTGAGCAGAAGCTTCATCATTCCTTGAGCTTGATCGGGAAGACTTTCTGAAGCCTTTCTTCTTGGTGAATTTTTGGAACTTCTTCACAAGCATAGCAAGTTCCCTTCCATTGTCTTCAGGATCATCAGAACTGTTGTCAGATTCTTCTTCAGATGAGGAGACAGCTTTTGCCTTCAAGGCACGAGTTCGCCCATAGTTTGGACCGTAGATATCTCTTTTCTCAGAAAGCTGAAACTCATGTGTGTTGAGCCTCTCAAGTATGTCAGACGGATCGAGTGTCTTGAAATCAGGACGTTCTTGAATCATCAGGGCTAGGGTGTCAAACGAACTATCAAGTGATCTCAGCAGTGTCTTGACGACTTCATGTTTGGTGATCTCAGTAGCGCCAAGGGCTTGAAGCTCATTTGTGATGTCAGTGAGTCGGTCAAATGTGAGCTGGACATTCTCATTGTCATTTCGCTTGAAGCGGTTGAAGAGGTTGCGAAGGACACTGATTCTGTGATCTCTCTAGGTTGAGACGCCTTCATTGACCTTGGAGAGCCAGTCCCAGACCAGCTTAGATGTTTTCAAAGCACTCACACGGCCATACTGTCCTTTGGTCAAATGACCACAGATGATATTCTTGGCAGTAGAGTCCAGTTGAACGAATTTCTTGACATCAGCAGCAGTGACACCTTCTCCAGCCTTGGGAACGCCGTTCTCGACGACATACCATAGGTCGACGTCAATGGCTTCAAGATGCATGCGCATCTTATTCTTCCAGTAGGGATATTCAGTTCCATCAAAGACGGGGCACGCAGTGGAGACTTTAATTATCCCTGCAGTCGACATAGCTAAAACTCCAGGTGGTTAAACCGAATCACATAGAACAAGGGAGCACCTTGCTCTGATACCAATTGAAAGTGCGTTATATCGACTAGAGGGGGGTGAATAGGAGATTTTTATGAAAGTCTTCAAAACGTGGGAGTTATGAAGACAAATGATAGAAATAAACCTAATACCCTGCAGCGGAAGGTAGGCTACACTAGGCAAGCCATAGTCAAGTATTCAATAGAGTGAAAGCACAATGACTAATAGGAGCAATGTAGTAAGGATCAGGTAGGAAGATATTGTGAAGCTAGACAGAACACGCAGTCACTCAGTGAAGACAAAAGATAGTGCAAACATACAATGACTTCACAAGGAGTAACAGTAAGTAAAGCGAAGGGAAGATGAAACCAGTGACTCGTTGAAGAAAATGATTTGTTGGACCAGTTCTAGTTGCTGTGACAACTGTACGTCTGGTTGGGGCGGCTAGGTATTTAAACCTTAGGACACACAGTCCCGGACACCCACTCCTGAACACACAGCTCAGGACACCCAGTCCTCACCGTATTCCCCTAGAGCTAAGGTCACACAGACCTCGCCCAATCACTCCGGTAAGTCTTCAAGGTAGACTCCCAAACCTTCACAGACTTCGTTCACCGGCAATCCACAATGTCTCTTGGATGCTCAGAGCGCGACGCCTAACTGGCTAGAGGATGCACAGTCCTCAAGTGTAATAAGTCTTCAGATCACACAGACTAGAAGACTTAAGTGATGCCTAATTCTCTTTGGCTCTGGGTGGTTAGGGCTTTATCCTCGCAAGGAATTCTCTCTCAAAGGCTTCGAGATGGGTTGCTCTCAAACGACAAAACCATACACTGAATCTGAGCAGCCAACCGTTTATGGTTGTAGGGGGTGGGCTATTTATAGCCACTTGGCAACCCTACCTAATTTGTCCGAAATGACCCTAGGTCACTAAGGAACTGACACGTGTTCCAACGGTCAGATTTCAAACTCACACGGCAACTTTACTTGGGCTGCAAGCAAAGGTGACTTGTCCGACTCTGGACAAGATTCGCTCTCATAGTCTTCACTCGAAGACATAGGTTTTGGTTAGGCATCACTTCAGTCATTCTGACTGGTTCTTTTGGACCCCACTTAACAGTACGGTGGTTCCTATGACTCAACACAAAAGAAAGAGAACTACAAAAGATCTAAGTCTTCGAGCTCCATAGGCTTCATGTGGTGTCTTCTCTTGTCATAGTCTTCATGTGAATATCTTCATATACCACCTTTGAGTTCAATGTCTTCATACATTTTTAGGGGTCATCTCTGGTAGGAAAACCGAATCAACGAGGGACTTCTACCTGTGTTTTCCTGCAATTCTCACAAACACATTAGTCCCTCAACTAGGTTTGTCGTCAATACTCCAAAACCAACTAGGGGTGGCACTAGATGCACTTACATCGATAAAATAAAATATGGACATGAGGGCATCATGATCATTCTTATAACAGCAGCATATATAAATAGTGTCATATGATTTCTTATGCTAAAGTAACAATCTATTCACAATGTCAAGTATGAATCAGAAACTTCATTGAAAGCTAACAAATTATGATCTCAGTCATCGAAGCAATTGCAATTTATCATAACATCGGAAAGAGTCAATACAAGAGCTTTTCAGGAAGTCCACATACTCAACTATCATTTAGTCTTTCACAATTGCTATAGGGGCTTATAGTGTTGCCTCCCAACCTTTCACCTCAAGGGTAGTGTCAACAATAATAATTTATGATAACTTACATCCAATTGGATATATATATCAGGATCTTTCCAACACATTGTGCTTGCCAATGGATAAAATGAAAAAAGGAAAGGTGAAAATCACCATGACTCTTTGTATAAGGTATAAGACAAGAATAAAAGATAGGCCCTTCGCAGAGGGAAGCAGAGGTTGTCATGTGCTTTTATGGTTGGATGCACAAAATCTTAATGCGAAAGAACGTCACTTTATATTGCCACTTGTGATATGGACCTTTATTATGCAGTCCGTCGGTTTTATTGCTTCCACATCACAAGATCATATAAAGCTTATTTTATCCACACTAATAAATCATACATATTTAGAGAGCAATTTTTTTATTGCATGCAACGATGACAACTTACTTGAAGGATCTTACTCAATCCATAGGTAGATATGGTGGACTCTCATGGAAAAACTGGGTTTAAGGATATTTGGAAGCACAAGTAGTATCTCTACTTGGTGCAAAGGATTTGGATAGCATGAGGTAGAAAGGCAAGCTCAACATGTTGAATGATCCATGACAATATACTTTATTTCGGATATAAGAAAACATAACCCATTACGTTGTCTTCCTTGTCCAACATCAACTCTTTAGCATGTCATATTTTAATGAGTGCTCACAATCATAAAAGATGTCCAAGATAGTATATTTATATGTGAAAACCTCTCTTTCTTTACTACTTCCTATTAATTGCAACGATGAAGAAAACTATGTTTGTCAACTCTCAACAACTTTTATTCATCATACTCTTTATATGTGAAGTCATTACTCTCCATAAGATCAATATGATCTCTTTATTTCTTTTTATTCTTTCTTTTATTCTCTCAAGATCGTAGCAAGATAATCAATACCTTGACTCAACACTAATCTTTATTACATATATAGCTCTCGGACTCGATTACATAGAAGGATCATAAAGCAAAACTCAAGACTAGATCATACTAAAACTTTACTCTACTAGATCAAGATATTACCAAAAGGATCGAACTAAGAAAAACGGTAAATATAGGAGTGTGATGGTGATACGATACCGGGCACCTCCCTCAAGCTTGGCAGTTGGCATGGGGAGTGCCCATACCCATGTGATTATATATCTTTCCTCGGGGTGGTGATGGTGGAGTTGTTGATGATGTAGGCTTGTCGTCCATCTTCCAAGGCATAGGCTCACCATCATAGAAGGATGATCGAGTCTCTAGGATCTGCAGCCAAACTCATCCTCGTGAATCTATATTCATACCCACAGTTTTGGTTTTGCACGTCATAGATCTGGGCTTGGAGGTGCTCGATTTTCTCGTGAAGCTTGAAGATGGCCTCCTCAATGTCCTTGGCATCCAGCTTGTGGTTGTTGGTAAACTCCGTGATCATTATGTGATTGGCGTCGAGTCCACGTTCCACCATCTCCTGACAGTTGAAAACTTGTTGCTCCATTGCTTCAAGCCTTGTCTCAATGCTTCCGGACCTCCTTGGTCCCTCAACATCGCGGATGTGCAGCAACCCCTCATGCATCTCGATGGTTTGATGATGTTCCAGCACCTCCGCGAGGTAGGGGTTGATGACCTTCTCGATGAACTTGTCCTTAGGGGCACTTTGGGACGTCATGGTGATCTAAATCTGTCAGAAAAACAACTCGAAACAAGAATAGACGATATTTGCGTGATACGGGGGTCAAAACCTTCTGGATATTGTATAATAAAATTTTACGGACCAAAAGAAGTACGTGCAAGAAAACGGAGTCCGGAGAGCACACGAGGTGCCCACTAGGCAGGGGGCGCGCCCTCCACCCTCGTGGGTGCCTCATGTCCCTTTTGGACTACATCTTATTTTCCTATTTTCTTAAATATTCCAAAATGGAGAAAAATTACCTTTAGAACTGTTTTGGAGTCGGTTTACTTACCATACCACATACCTATTCCTTTTCGGAGTCTGAAACGTTCCGGAAAGTGTCCCTTATGTATTCCTCCAGGGTTACGGTTTCAATAACATTGGTTTCAACATTTATAGGATTACCTGAGATATAATGTTTGATTCTTTGACCGTTCACCACCTTCGGATTTGTTCCCTCGAAGTTGTTGATTTTTATGTTAACAGAATGATAGACCTCCTCGATAACGTAAGGACCTTCCCATTTAGATAGGAGATTTCCTACAAAAAATCTTGAACGAGAGTTGTATAGCAAAACATAGTCACCTACATTAAACTCACACTTTTGTATCCTTTTGTCATGCCATCTTTTAACTTTTTTCTTTAAACAGTTTGGCATTCTCATAATCATGGGTTCTCCATTCATCAAGTGAGCTAATGTCAAATAGTCTCTTCTCACCGGCAAGTTTGAAATCATAATTGAGCTCTTTAATGGCCCAATATGCCTTATGTTCTAATTCGAGAGGTAAGTGGCATGCTTTTCCATAAACCATTTTATACGGAGACATACCCATATGATTTTTATATGCAGTTCTATATGCCCATAATGCATCATCAAGTTTCTTGGACCAATTCTTTCTAGATCTGTTAATAGTATTTTGCAAAATCAATTTGAGCTCTCTATTACTAAGTTCTACGTGACCACTAGACTACGGGTGATATGGAGATGCAATTCTATGATTAACATCATACTTAGCAAGCATTTTATGAAAGGCACCATGAATGAAATGTGAACCACCATGAGTTATTAAATATCTAGGGACTCCAAATCTCGGAAAAATAACTTCTTTAAGCATCTTAATAGATGTGTTATGATCAGCACTACCAGTTGGGATAGCTTCTACCCACTTACTAATGTAATCAACAACAACTAAAATATGTGTATACCCATTAGAGGAAGGAAACGGTCCCATATAATGAAAACCCCAAACATCAAATGGTTCAATAACAAGTGAATAGTTCATAGGCATTTCTTGACGTCTACTAATATTACCAATTCTTTGACATTCATCACAAGACAAGACAAACTTACGGGCATCTTTGAAGAGAGTAGGCCAATAAAAACAGGATTGCAATAACTTATGTGCAGTTCTATCTCGAGCGTGGTGTCCTCCATAGGCCTCGGAGTGACACTTGCGTAGGATATGTTCCTGTTCATGCTCAGGTACACAATGTCTAATTACACCATCTACTTCTTCTTTATAAAGCCGTGGGTCATCCCAGAAGTAATGTCTTCAATCATAGAAAAACTTTTTCTTTTGTTGGTATGTGAAACTAGGTGGTATAAACTTAGCAACAATGTAATTAGCATAATCAACATACCATGGAGCAGTAAGAGAAGCATTTATGATAGCTAATTGTTCATCAGGATAGCTATCATCAATAGGTAGTGGGTCATCAAGAACATTCTCTAACCTAGACAAGTTGTCTGCAACGGGGTTCTCAACTCCCTTTCTATCAATAATATGCAAATCAAATTCTTGTAGCAAGAGAACCCATCTAATAAGTCTAGGTGTAGCATCTTTCTTTTCCATAAGATATTTAATAGCAGCGTGATCAGTGTGAACAGTTACTTAGAATCAACAATATAAGGTCTGAACTTGTCACAAGCAAATACAACTTCTAAAAATTCTTTTTCAGTAGTAGCATAATTTCTCAGGGCATTGTCTAGAGTTTTACTAGCATATTGAATAACATTTAATTTCTTATCAACGCTTTGTCCTAAAACAACACCTATAGCATAATCACTAGCATCACACATAATTTCAATGGGTAAATTCCAATCAGGTGGCTGAACAATAGGTGCAGAGATCAATGGCTTTCTTAAGTATTTCAAATGCTTCTACACAATCATCATCAAAGATAAAAGGAACATCTTTTTGTAAGAGATTAGTCAGAGGCCTAGAATTTTTTGAGAAGTCCTTAATGAACCTCCTATAAAAACCTGCATGACCAAGGAAACTTCTTATACCTTTAAAGTCCTTGGGACACGGCATCTTTTCAATAGCATCAACTTTAGCTTTATCAACTTCAATACCTCTTTCAGAAATTTTATGCCCCAAGACAATACCTTCATTAACCATAAAGTGGCACTTCTCCCAATTCAAGACAAGATTAGTTTCTTCACATCTCTGCAAAACTTGATCAAGGTTGCTCAAGCAATCATCAAAAGAAGTTCCATATACGGAGAAATCATCCATGAAAACCACAAAAATCTTTTCACAAAAGTCAGAGAATATAGCCATCATGCATCTTTGAAAGGTAGCAGGTGCATTGCATAAACCAAAAGGCATACGTCTATAAGCAAAGCTACCAAAAGGACAAGTAAAAGTAGTCTTTTCATGATCCTCTTTGGCCACAGGTATTTGAGAGAAACCAGAGTAACAATCTAGGAATCATTAGTGTGTATGTTTGGATAATCTTTCTAGCATTTGATCAGTAAAAGTCAAAGGGAAATGATCCTTTTTGGTAGCTTTATTTAGTTTGTGGAAATCAATTACCATCCTATAACCTATAACAATTCTTTGTGGGATCAATTCATCTTTATCATTACGAACAACAGAAATACCTCCCTTCTTACGGTCACAATGGATAGGACTTACCCACTGACTATCAGCAACGGGATAAATTATACCTGCCTCCAGAAGATTTAGTATTTATTTTGTTACCACTTCTTTCATCTTAGGATTTAACCATCACTGGTGATCAACAACCAGTTTAGCGTCTTTCTCCAATTTTATTTTGTCTTGGCATATAGTGGGACTAATGCCCTTAAGATCATCAGGAGTATATCCAATAGCAGCATGGTGTTTCTTCAGAGTTTTCAATAATTCCTCTTCTTCCTTCTCTGAAAGGTTAGCACTAATAATAACAGGATATATCTTATTTTAATCAAGATAAGCATATTTAAGAGTATTAGGTAATGGTTTAAGCTCAAACACGGGATCACCCTTAGGTGGAGGAGGATCCCCTAGGATTTCAACAGGCAGGTTGTGTTTCAAAATAGGCCCCTTTTTGAAGAATACTTCATCTATTTCCCTTCTTTCATTCATAAACATATCAGTTTCTTGGTCTAGCAAATATTGTTCTAAAGGATCATCAGGAGGCATGGCAATAGAAGCAAGACCAATAATTTCATCTTTCCTAGGAAATTCTTCCTCATGGGGTTGTTTATGAAATTTAGCAAAATTAAACTCATGAGACATATCCCCCACAAATAGTAACAACATCATTTTTGCAGTCTATCCTAGCATTAACAGTATTCAAGAAGGGTCTACGAAATATAATGGGACAAAAGTTATCTTGTGGGGAACCAAGAACAAGAAAATCAGCAGGATATTCAGCTTTCCCACACAAGACTTCAACATCTCTAACAATCGCAACTGGTGAAATAGTGTCTCTATTGGCAAGCTTAATTGTAACATCAATTTCTTCTATCTCAGCAGGTGCAATATCATGCAAAATTTCTTTGTATAAGGAATGGGGTATTGCACTTGCACTAGCACCCATATATATCACATAAGCCATGATAGCAATGATCTCCTATTTTAACAGAAATAATAGGCATGCCTACAACAGGTCTATGTTTATTTTTAGTATTAGGTCTAGCAATTCTAGCAGCTTCATCACAGAAGTAAATAACATGCCCATCTATATTGTCGGCCAAGAGATATTTAACCATAGTAATACTAGGTTGAACTTTAATTTGCTCAGGGGGTGTAGATGTTCTACTATTACTCTTACGGACCACAGTTGAAGCTTTAGCATGATCCTTTATTCTAACAGGGAAAGGTGGTTTCTCAATATAAGCAGTAGGAACAACAGGATCATTATAAGTGATAGTATTTTCTTCAACCTTAATAGGTGCAACTACTTTTACTTCAATGGGAGGATTATATTTAAACCACTTATCGTTAGGCAGATCAACATGAGTAGAAAAGGATTCACCGAAAGAAGCTACTATCTCAGAGTCAAGTCCATATTTAGTGCTAAATTCACGGAAAACATCGGTATCCATAAAAGATTTAGCACAATCAAACTTAGGTGTTATACCTGACTCCTTACCTTTGTCGAGATCCCAATCTTCAGAGTTGCGTTTAATTATTTCCAATAAATCCCATTTGAATTCAATAGTCTTCATCATAAAAGAACCAATACAAGAAGTATCGAGCATGGAGTGATTATTTAGAGAAAGCCGAGCATAGAAATTTTGAATAATAATTTCTCTTGAGAGCTCATGATTGGGGCATGAATATAACATTGAATTAAGCCTCCCCCAAGCTTAAGCGATGCTTTCTCCTTCGCGAGGCCAAAAATTATATATATAATTATGATCACGAGGAACAAGATGCATAGGATAAAACTTTTGATGAAATTCCAATTTCAATCGGTTGTAGTTCCATGATCCCATATCATCACATAGCCTAAACCATGTAAATGCCTTTCCCTTCAAAGATAAGGGGAATACCTTCTTCTTGATAACATCCTCGGGCATACATGCAAGCTTAAATAATCCACAAACTTCATACACATAGATTAGGCGCAAATCGGGATGCAATGTTCCATCTCCTATAAAAGGATTAGCTAGCAGTTTCTCTATCATACCCGAAGGAATTTCAAAGTAAACATTTTTAGTAGGTTTAGTAGGTTCAGTAGGTTGAGGAGCAAGTCTTTGCTCTACTGGTCGGGGTGAAGATACCCCGAACAAGCGCCTCAAAGGATTATGTTCCATAGTAACAAGTGACAGTAAATTTTAGCACACTATATAAATTTTTCCTTACCAAATTCCACTTACCAAAGGCGCTTCAGTCCCCAGCAACGGTGCCAGAAAAGAGTCTTGATGACCCACAAGTGTAGGGGACATATCGTAGTCGTTTCGATAAGTAAGAGTGTCGAACCAAGCGAGGAGCAGAAGGAAATGACAAGCGGTTTTCAGTAAGGTATTCTCTGCAATCACTGAAATTATCGATAACAGCACTACAAAAAAAGACAACATCCGTGACATTTTGGGCCGAACGAATTTTTTTTCTGTCATACATATGACACTTCTATGACGATAATTGTGACAAAACCCGGTATCATCATAGATGTGGTGGGCTCCTACTTCTATGACAAAAAATCATTACAGAAAATGGGCTTTTCGTCCTGGGTGGGCCGGAGACGCAGCTGCATGACATTTTTGGGCCGTCCATGACGGAAAAAACCGTGGTAGAAGCAAGGGGGGGGATTTCGGGGAGTTCCCGGTTACGGTGGGAGGTCGGGGGCCGAGCGATGCGCGTTTCTCTCGTACACGTACACGCGTGTGTGCGAGGCGTTGGCGCTAACTGAACCCGAGCGAGGCGTTGGGCTCTATCAGAACCCGAGCGATTGCACTGCAGGCTACGCGTTACTGAACCCGAGCGATCGACCGATGGCTGTTAACTGAACCCGATCGAGTGATTCCTTCGCTACTGCTGCTAACTGAAGCCGATCGATGCTGCCTCTGGATGAACAGTGAGCATTGTGGGGGGGGGGGGTTGGATGAACAGTTCCCAGTGGGGGTGGATGAACAGGACCCCGTGGTGTTGCCTCTGGATGAATAGGACCCCAATCGATCGAGCCGGTTGGGGCTAGATGAACAGGACCCCGTGGAGGGCTGGATAAACAGGACAACCCCGTGGAGGGCTGGATAAACAGTAGACGGTGGAGGGCAGGATGAACAGTAGCCCATGGAGGGGTGGTTGAACAGGAGCCCGTGGAGAGGGCTGGTTGAACAGTAGGTGGTGGAGTAGCGTGCGGTGGAGGCTGGATGAACAGGAGCCCGTGGATGAACAGTCGGAGGTGGAGGCTGGAGGAGGTCGACCGTGGATGAACAGTAGCTCGTGGAGGCTGGAGGGGGCCGATGGTGGAGATGAACAGTATCCCGTGGAGTCCCGTTTTGCGGTATACCACACCCCTCCCGATGAACAGGACCCCCGTTTCGACCGTAGCGCTCCAACACAAGTCCGTTTCCTCCGTTTTGCTGTACGCCACACCCCTCCCGATCAACAGGACCCCCATTTCGACCGCAGGAGGTCCGTTTCCTCCGTTTTGCGGTACGCCAGACCCCTCCCGATGAACAAGATCCCGTTTCGAACGTGGCCGGTCGAACACAAGGCCGTTTCCTCCGTTCTGCGGTACGCCAGGCCTCGTTTCCATCGCCTGTTCCATCCAAGCCCTCCCGATGAACACGACCACGCATTCCGTTGCCTCCCCATGAACACGACGCATTCCGTTGCCTCCCCATGAACACGACGCATTCCGTTGCCTCCCCATGAACACGACGACGACGCTATTTCTCCGTTCTGACCCAGCCATGTACACGAGCCCTGGCCGTACGTATGCGCGAGTAGGCGTTCGAGACCCCGCCCGTATGTACACATACGTGGCCGTATTTTCTTTCTTGCACCCTGGCCGCCTCTACTACGACACGTGCGCGCCTCTACATCAACCAGTATATATGTACGTACAAGTTCGCGACCAGAATGACAATGCTACGTACGCTTCGACCAGGTGGGTCCCGACTGTCAAGCACTTCCTTGCTTGCGAAGATGTAGCTGGTGGTCCCAGCAGTCAGGGGGGCGAATCGTTTTTTTTGCCCGGACGCACTTCCTTGCGTGTGAAGGTGTAGCTGGTGCGAAGCTGTAGCTGGTGGACGCACTTCCCTTGAGTATGAGGGTTCACTCATTCGCCTGCGGTGTGAGGCTGCCATCGCTGTAGGTCCTGGCTAGCGGTGGGAATAGTAGGGGGCGGTTAGGCCTCTGCGGCAGCACAGCCGGCCACGGGAGGCAGGAGCAGGCGGCACGACCAGCGCTGCTGGAGCAAGAAGACCAGAGGTTGAAGAAGCACTACGGCCGTTGGATGGACATCATACAGTCACTGGAGCTAGAATCGTGCATATTGACTAAGTTGACAAAGCCCTCCGTCCCCGTCAACTTAGTAGGCCCACAAGTCAGCCTGCCACCAAGGTGGGTCCCAGCTAACATGGGGAGTATTCATTTTTTTTTGTGCGTAATAAGGAGGCACTTCCTTGCGTGCGAAGATATAGCTGGTGGGTCCGAGCTGTCAGCGGCCGTAATGTTTTTTTCGCGAAATACAGAGGCCCTTTCGGTGGGTCCCCGATGTCAGGTGGAGGAATCATTATCTTTCGCGTAATAAGGAGGCATTTCCTTGCGTGCGGCCGTGGACCCAGCTGTCGGCCTCTCCACGTACAATCCACTTCAGATGCATATCAGTCATTGACCATGTTGACCAGGCCGCGCTGAGAGCACCAGGGCGGTGGATGACGGCGAGGCCTAGGAAGGGAACGACACGGAGGCAGCGAAGACTTGGCAGTTGTTTCCCACGCGGAAGGGAGTACGACTGTACGAGGGTTTACTGGTTCGTCTGCCATCGCCGGAGAATAACAGCAGGTGTGGGTGAGTAGAGGGATGGCTAGGCCAGCGATGGGAGTACGGTGGGGCAGTGAGGCCTGCACGGAAGCACAGCCGGCCGCGGGGAGGAGGGAGCAGGCAGTCCCGCCGATGCTTGTTTGAGCGGTTGGAGCAGGAAGAGCAGAGATTGAAGAAGCACTATGGCCATTGGATGGACATCCAACAGTCACTGCTTGTGCGTCAACCTTTTTATTTAGGAAAGCCTCAAATCTGTGGAAAACAGCATACAGCCCATCTGCCATTATTTCTAATAATTTTCAGTCCATTTGCTAATTCTTAAGGTTTTTTTGTAGCCCATATTCTTTTTGTTAGCATTACAACCCAAATTGTGGCCACGGTTAAAAAATTATACGAAATTTTGCATATTTCGGTGCGGTCCGAACTATTTTTAATCCCGAAATTTCGACTCACATTCAAACTAATTTAAAAATAAATGTATATCAATATGAAATCCAACAAATTCTCCACGCATAAAAATTAATGTAATTTAAAATCTTGAAATGAAAAAAAGATATTTGAAACTAATTGCTGGTTTGATGTGTTTTAAAAATGTACAGCCCATTTCTCAGCCAGCCAAATGAAAGCTCTCCTCGTCTTGAAAGATTTGTAGGCCAACAGGCCTGACAAAGTGACTTGCTTGGCAAATCACAAAAAAACTGGGCTGTGGCCGTGGACCCAGTTGTCAGCCTTTCCACGTGCAGTACTCTTCCGATGGAAGTCGTTCCTTGACCACGTTGACCACGCCGTGCGGAGAGCACCATGGCGGTGGACGACGGCGAGGCCTAGGAAGGGGACGAAACGGAGCCGGGGAAGACGCGGCAGTGGAAGCCCGTGCGGAGAGGAGTACGAGGTTTCACTGGTTCGGCTGCGGTGTGAGGCTGCCGTCGCCGCAGGGCCTGGCCAGCGGTGGGAATAGTAGGGGGCGGTTAGGCCTCCATGGCAGCACAGCCGGCCACGGGAGGCAGGAGCATGCGGCACGACCGGCGCTGATTTGGGCGGCTGGAGCAAGAAGACCAGAGGTTGAAGAAGCACTACGGCCGTTGGATGGACATCGTACGGTCACTGAAGCTAGAATCGTTCATATTGAGTAAGTTGACAAAGCCCTCCGTCCACGTCAACTTTGTTGGCCCACAAGTCATCCTCCCACTATGGTGGGTCCCAGCTAGCAAGGGGGTATTCATTTTTTGTGCGTAATAAGGAGGCACTTCTTTGCGTGCGAAGATATAGCTGGTGGGTCCGACCTGTCAGTGGGGGGAACGTTTTTTAGTCCATTTGGTGGGCTGGGTGAAACAATGATGTAGCATCTATGCAGCCCTTTTAAATCCCATTTGCATTTTTCTCGAAATCCACAGACTTGTTGGGCTGGGTGAAAATATCATGTTGGGCTAGACGGAGAAATGTTATAATAACATAAACACATGATTGCACGTCAGTAAAATCTTTGCAAGCTTATGTACGCAATCACTAGGAGTTAACTTGCCCATTTATATATAAACAATTATTATTATTATTTTGTAAGAACTTTCAACTTACGAAATAAAATATCATTTTAATTTGATGAGTTAATAGTACGTGGGGTATTATTATTTTTTAGGCTAGACGTGGGACAGTTGAGTTGGTTCTAGGGGAAAGTACCGGGAGAAAACTCAGTTTACAAAACAGATAATTACGACACATAGGCTAATGCATGAAACACTCAGATGATAAAGGTGCTTATAAACAGATAAAGTACAACATCTAGACCTTCCTGGCACGCTTTATCATGACGCTGCGACTGTCCGTGTACTCGTCGGTTACGGGAAGGAGACACGCCCTCATGTCCAAGATCTGCCTGTACATGTCGTAGCATGCGTATGCGTCCTTGACCGCGTAGGTTATGTAGGCTAGATTCAGAGGTACCTCCCACGTGTTCAGGTCGTCTTCTTTCATGTTGCTGTATCAGGGGTCGATGATGGTCTCAGCGAGGTTAACCACGGAGACCTTCTCCTGCCCGTTGCTGATGATCTTGTATTGCTTCTGGATGTCGACAAGCTTGTTGCACTAGATGGCCGAATCGTCGCGTTCTTCCTTCTCTCCATCGTAGCGAAGGTGCAGTCGGCGCTGCCAATGAAACGGGCGAATGCTCCAAAACCTGGTGCAGCCATAGGACGGAGGTGAGGCAGAGCTTCACTTAGTCCGTATCATTGGTGTACATCACATTCAACTTGGTGCAGCCATAGGACTGATGGCGAACTCAAAGGGGAACTCCTTGCTGAAGTCCATATCCAGCAGGCTCACCCCTCGGATCGCCATTGGAGTCTCTTTGAGTGAACGAGTGTGTAGGCGGCGGCAGCAGTTCGTTTTTCAGCTCCTGGGGAACTGGATTCAACAGTAAGTTGAGTGTGCACAGGCGACAACAGTTACTACCCCTCCCTCGTCCGTTGCACGCCCGGCAGAAGATGCACCCTCGGCCACACGTCGGTTCACGAGCGGGTCTGTATTGGTACTGTAATAACAGGAGTTAGTGGTCACTTTACTTAAATTTAATTAGCTCTAATAGAAATTTATACTTAAAACAAGCAATGCATTCGCTCGTTGTATCAGTGCCATAGGATCAACATGCACGACAATTAGAATTATTATTCTCAGGACGCACACGATCAGCACATTTGTCACACTTTCACAAAGATAATACTACCAAGTTTGAACTGTTTGTTATGGTTGTTTTCCTCTGCATCATCATGCCATGTTTCCCAGCTTGCAAGATTTAGAACCAACAAATAAGATCCAGATAATAAGTACAACAAAGATGCCTACACATCTCTTTGATTCCCAACTTGCAAGATCCAGAACCAACAAATAAGATCCAAATAATAAGTAAAACAAAGATGCCTACACATCTCATTGATTCCCAGCTTGCAAGATTCAGAACCAACAAATAAGATTCAAATAATAAGTACAACAAAGATGCCTACACATCTCACTGATTCCCAGTTTGCAAGATTCAGAACCAACCCATTAGAGCCTTTTGATAAAGTGAATATCGGGATTAAATCCATCTTCGATAGCCATGTCATACAATCGAAGAACTTGGCGAATGCTCTTGACCGTCACAACATCTGTAGTTGAGTATTCTTGTTTGCATAGCACAAACCAGGAGAGCATGATTTCACTTTAATAGTGGCCTCCTTTACTCAACCTACAGCTCCACTCGGATGAAGCCTGCCTGGAGTTCCATGATTCAATTCATGCACCTTTTTCTACAGTTCACCTGAAATGAAGCAAAGATTGCATCATTCAGCTAGCAAGAAGTACTTGCTCTCGTGAGCTGGCAGGTTCTTCTTTAGTAGTTGCACTAAAATTGAGGAACATTAAGGTTGGCTGTACGGCTCATGTAAGGTGCCACTATAATTTTGTTATTCTTTTGTGCAGTTCCACTAAAATAAAGTGCCATTGTGGTGACAGTGACGGCTCATCTTGCAAAGGCTAATAAAATGTTGCACGAGATTACCAGCAGAACTAGACGGAGATTTTGGAAACTCCAATCACCATTTTGTGCAGTTCCACCAAAATTGAGAGATGGTACCCACGTGACATTTTAGTTGAACTACACAAGACACTCATTCCAAAAAAAGTGTTTTGTGCAGTTCACCAAAAGGTCACAATAGCAACAAGGTGAAATGGATATCCCTATCTGCACAAAAAGATAGAAAGTAAACAATTGTTGGTTAATAAGAATATACGAAACATATACAAAATGAAAATAAGCATCTTAATTATGTTCATGGCAATCACACAAGGACAGTAGAAATTTTAAAACGTCAGCAATGCTTCATGTTACCAGAAGCATTACGATCAACAATGAGATTCCTCAAATATGGGATTACTTTAATGGTGGCATTACTTGTTTACCAGACACAGTAAATCAACATCAGCTAAAGAGTTGGTTTAAGGGCATGGGACCGTGGGGACACCAGGACACTCAGCAGCGTAAAGGAGCAACTTACTTATCATATTGGGGAAAATAGCAGGAGTGCTATTTGTAACACAGTTTAATTGCATCTTATCACTTGAGGCATTAGATTAACAATAACACTAGTTAGACATGTCCCTAAGGTAACAGTGTGATCGCTTCATTTTACATGCGCCCTTACATTAACAACAGCAAAAGGTTGGTATAAGGACATGCGATAGTGGACGCATCAGCACAATGTACCTACAAGGAGGCATAAAGTGGTGATGCCGAGTTTGTTCATGCTATGTGAGGGCAGCAAACCTAATCCTGGAGACCTTGTACTATGTGAGGGCAGCAAATCTAATCCTGGAGACCTTTTACTATGTGAGGGCAGCAAATCTAATCCTGAGACCTTTTACTATGTGAGGGCAGCAAATCTAATCCTGAGACCTTTTACTATGTGAGGGCAGCAAATCTAATCCTGGAGACCTTTTACTATGTGATGGCAGCAAATCTAATCCTGGACATACTCTATTGACTTGTCCACCAGCCGCCACTTTCTATCCTTTTTTCAACCAATAATAGATCTGTTCCTTATCCAGTTTGTACTGCGCTTTCCCATTACTTCCCTTTTCAGCCAAGAGACCGGTTGGGTATCCGGTCTCTACTACTTTCACCATGTTATTTCCTATTTGAATCAAGTCCTAGATTCATGCTACAACTTTCCCCCCTTTCTTCGTTGTTTGAACAAAGACCTAGATTCGAATGCATGAAGTAGCTTTACCTCTAATAATACTAAAAATTTAGGTGGCTTTGGAAGAGTTGATGGGAGTAGAAAAAGATGCACATGCAGACACGTGGGGAGCTGGGGCAGTAGAGCAAGGCCGCTCTCTAAGAACTTATACCTGAGGGTCGCCGGGATGTCGGCGGCGGCAGGTCGGATTTGCAGACAATACGGCAGGAAGGAAGAAGGGTCGGAGGACCTCCCGGGCCGGCACTATGTCAGAGAGAACGGCACGGGCAGAGGATCGGGCCCCTCCGGCAGCTGTGGGTTTCCTCCCTCGGCGGCGATGACCGCGTGAACGATGCACCTTTTAGTCCTCTGCACACACCGGCCGAAGGGATCCGGCCGGATCTGTGACCAGCGGTGAGCAGAGAGAAAATGTAGCTACCGTTGTCTTGTTTATATCTGGAGAGGATGAGAGAATGAAGAGAGTAACCCTAGTAAAGCAAGCGCTCAGGCCCCTGCGTCCATATATAGTGGAGTGATTATCTTTTTTCTCTCCACAACAAGCGTTTCAATTTGTGTACGTGGCATTAAAGAAAAGAAACTCTCTATTTAAGGTGACTACTATACGACTCCTAGTTACTACTACTAGCTAGTAGTACTACAGTATTGTTCACTTGTGCTCCCCGCCCTCCATTCATTGAACAACCCCACGGGTGAATAAACATACAATACTTACTGTATTTATATAGAACTAACAAGCTCGAACTATTTTCGCGTAGTTAAAAGTTGAGGGCGGGGCTTTTCCCGGGCAGTACGCGCGACAGTTTTCAGGTAGGCGGTTTGACAGAGAGGCGAGGAGGGTGAGCGAGTGGGGCTGTGCGATTTGACGGCGCGTTACTACTGGAAAGACTTGTGATATGACCCCTAACTATAGTCATGAATTACTGGCGCTCCGATCGGGGTGATGCCCCCCTTCCGTTCCGCGCTCTAATCTGGTGCATGACACGTCGACCCGGATGCTGGCTCTCCCACATGTCGGAGTAGTAAGAAGGAGCAAAGAATGATGCGGTATATACTAGTACTATACAATTCCCTCCGTTCCTAAATGTAAGTCTTTGGAGAGATTTCATTATGGACCACATACGGAGAAAAATGAGTGAATCTACACATAAAATGCATCTATATACATCTGTATGTGGTCCACAGTGAAATATCTACGAAGACTTATATTTAGGAATGGAGGGAGTACTACTCAGGTCGGAGGAGTGCGAACCACATAGCCCAGTGAACCAGCAGTGCGAACCACGGTAGCCCAGTGAACCAGCAGTAGAAAACAATGTGGTGATATGGCCATAAAAAACAATGTACTACGGTCCACACTGTAGCAAGTACAGTAACACTCCTCTTTGTTTGGATCCCTGAGTTAAAGCTAGTTTGGGTTGAAATAGCCTCAAATTATCGAAACAAGAGGGGTTAGTTTGAGCTAGTTTGCTCTAACCCAGCTAAAAAAACTAGCCCGGTGGAGAGGTTCTAATTGGGTTAGTTATCCTCGGGCCCACTAGAAGAGAACTAAAAAAAATCTCCCCTGCCCGCACCAGATCGCTCCCCCCCCACCTATCACACAACTCCTCTCTGTTCCCTATAGGGTCGCTCGCCCTCTCTCTCCTCTAGCCGCCCTCTCCTTCCGGCCTCCGCCGCCCTACTCCGGCCGCCCTCTCCCTCTGGCCTTCGAAGGTCACCCTGCTCCCCCTTCACCAGTCGTTTTTCTCCCTCTTTCATGCGCGGCGGCGGCGCATCTACCAGGGAGGTCGCCAGAGGGGTGAGTTTGTTCGTTCCTTCTCTGTCTCACGGCCATATCAGTGATCTTGCTTGCTCTAGCGCTAATTCTGATTTGGAAAAGTAGATCTTGATCAAATATGGTATAGAATTGTGGTGCACGCATGGAATTGTTTGATGCTACTTGAGGAGGTAATAAATCTTTCTAGAGGTCCAAAGATTGAGGTCACCTTTCTAGGTATTTCAATTTCAGGTTTGCATTATTTCTAGAGGCCCAAAGATTCAGTTCACCTTTCTAGGTATTTCAATTTCAGGATTGCATTATTTCTAGAGGCCCAAAGATTCAGTTCACCTTTCTAGGTATTTCAGTTTCAGGCTTGCATTATTTCTAGAGGCCCAAAGATTCAGTTCACCTTTCTAGGTATTTTAGTTACAGGCTTGCATTATTTCTAGAGGCCCAAAGATTAAGTTCCCAGTCGGCGGCAAGCGGCCCTGCTACCCATGTCGGTGTCAACCTCAACTCGCAAGGGCTAGCGTCGGAGGGGTTCCCGGGGCTTGGGCTCTACAGAGCCTTCCTCCAGAGCGACAATGCAGAGCTCCTCCCTCGGTGCGTGAGGGGCTCCGGGCTCCCTCCCTATCGTGAATGACTTCCCTGATGAGTTAGCTCATTCTTTATTTCATGAAGTGTTTTTTTATTTTGTGAAGCTTGATTGACGACTTGTATGTTTAAGTGGGATATCTCATTTGTATGGACAAAGTAAAAATTATCATGTTTTGCATGCTTGATTTGTATAGATGGTTCGTTTATGTCAATTGTGAGCGGGAGGAGGCCACAGAAGAGCGGGCCACACCAAGAGGGTGCTTGGATCCAAGGGACTTATTTTAGTCTGACTAAAAATAGTCTCTTTAAGAGGCTAAAAGTTCCAAGCACCCCTGACTAAAGAGGGGCTAAAACTAGTCTTGAGACTAAAAAAATTTAGTCAGGGGTACCCCTACTAAAATGTGGATTAGTCATCTCTCTCCTCATTTAACTCCTCTCCTTTAACACAGGCGAGTTCTGGATTGGAGGGTTTGGAGGATAATAAATGCTCATTAACTTGATTTTAGTCTCTTTAGTATTTGGATCCAAGCATGGGTGAGGCTAGCAAGTTTTAGTCTCACTACTTTTAGTCATGGAACTAAAACGTATCCAAGCACCCTCCAAATCCGGCAGGAAATAGGGTCCAAAGTAGTAAAATGATTGAGATAGAGCATTTATTGTCAATCTAACCCTGCCATCCATACACCTCTTTGGTTTAGAGTTAGTTCAGGGTTAGAATCTAACTCTAACCTCTAACTGAGTTAGAGTTCTCCTCGTCTCGGTTCATCGCCATCATACTTTCCCCATTCCTGTGTTTTCAGTATCCTACGAATCATAGAGGCCCTTTTTTTGCCGGAAAAATCAAAGAGGCCCTTAGACTGGTTTCGGTCCGGTCATTTTTTATAAACGTGTTATGTCCAAAATTTAATGAACGTGCTCCAGTTTCCACAAAAATAATCCGGTTTCATCTAGTAATTCATTCATTTATTTATTCTTTTGCGAGGGGTTTGCATGAAATTCGTGAGGTCTGAAATGTAAAGTACCCCAGCATATGCTCCGAGTCGTGCATGCACTACGACCCAGATGCTCTATGTCCCACATGTCGGCGAATGGGAGCACCTAGAAATAGCCTAGGAGTACATATAGGAGGATAAATGCGTGAAATAATATGTACTGTGAAGCGTAGCCGCGGTTCGAAAAGGAGACCTAAAGTGATGACAGCTATAGGTCGCACGCACCCAACTAGTGGTACTAGACATACGACTAATTTTTCCCTCAAAAAAGAAAAAAAGAGGCACGAGTGCTCAGTACTCATATTCTATAAACACGAGTCCCATCTGACAACAGCGTCCGTGCTACAGCTAGCTCTCCTCCCTCGTTTCTCTCTTCCGACGCCCGGTGGGCGGGGTGGGTTTGCTCAACTGCGGCCCCACCTCATAGTGAAAACATTACGACTGGAATAAAAATGCCATATGCTCCCTCCGTTCATAAATATAAGCCTTTTTAGATACTATTTCAAATGGAATACAACATATAGATGTATGTAGACATAGTTTAGAGTGTAGATTCACTCATTTTGTTCTGTATGTAGTAGTCACTTGCTGGAATCTTTAGAAAGACTTATATTTGGGAACGAAGGGAGTACTATACTAATAAAACATTAAGGCCACAAGGCGATGCAGTGCTGGTTACAGGAGGAAAGAAGGAGAGATGCATCCATCGACGATGTCCACCTCCTCGACTCAGGGCGCCGGCCCACCGAACGGCGCCGAAGTAGCAGCGGCTTTCGTGGCCAGGTCGACGTGCTTCTGAACAATGGCATCCAAAGATTCCAGCCGCTGGAAGAAGGGAAGCGTCTTTCTATCCTCGCTTGCCTTGTAGTGGCCTATGTAGACGATTTCCTCGTAGACGTGGATGTGCAGGTCGACGGTTTCTTGCATGGCAAGGCGCTGCACGGCGAGCACGGCCTCGAGGTGCACATTCTTCATCGCGACCTTCGGCACTTGCAGGGCCACCAGGGCTTGAAAGAGTTCGTCACCATGGAGGCCAATGAGGGTGGAAGGCAATGAGGAGCCTGGGCGCGCGGGCTGGAGCTGTACGGCAAGGTCGTCCGCGCGCTTCTTGATGGCGGTGAACTTTCGGATGGAGTTGACCATCATGTCGTCCATGCGAGAGGAGAAGCCGGCGTCGGTGAGGGCCACGATGCCTGCGGTCGCCAGCACCGTCTGGAAATGCTGCGCGGTGCGGGGCCGCAGGCCGGCGCCTTGGATGATTTGGCACAGCCGACTGCCGCTCGCGTCCAGCGCCTCCATAGGTGCTTGTGGCTTCTGGTCACTTGGTCTTGGATTGGAGTGAGCAGTGTTGCGTAGAGACTTGGGAGTAGATGGATTGGAGTGGTGGGGCGCCTTTATTATATGACAGTCCAAACTATGTTGCATTCACATCGTGCTGGCTCTATTCTGCTTCTCCAATTAATTCCCTCTGCATGTAATTGAGGATGCATCATTGACCGTTCAACATCTCGGGAACCGCTACCCTCTCCCTCCTTGGCATTCAAGAACCTATGGACCCGTCGACGACGAGGTGCCTATGGTGACTTCGTAAATTTCAAGATGATAGTGCCGTGCGTGTGTGCGTTCATAGGGGTGAGTGTATGCGCGTGTATATGAGCGCTTGCGTCTGTACTGTGTAAAAAATCTAGATGCGTGTCAAAAAGAGACTAGTCAGCATACTCAATATTGTGCACCTCGGAGAGGAAAATGATAGAACTAGTACGTATATTTATTGACGGTGCAGATTCACTCATTTTGCTCCATATGTACTCCGTCTCGGTGTAGTCTAGTCACTTGTTGAAATCTCTAGAAGGGCAAATACTCCTTTCTGATTTACAGGGCTATACTAGCAAGTAGTTGTACGTACTAGTACAATAGTGGCCTCACATAGCAATTTTGTCTCATGCAAGAGCCTGGCTATATGCATGCTCCAATGTTCGCAACTGCAACGTTCGGTTTGCGCTTGGCTCTTCGCCTCTTCGAGAAGACGAACAATGATGTTACTACTACTGCTTCTACAGTGTCGAATCCGCTGCTGCATGTCCGTCCACCGCGAGCAGGACGGATAGCTTTTTGTAGAAGTACTACTAAGTAAAAGCCTGTCCTCGTTTGCGAGCAACCGCGCGCATGGGTGAGTGTAGTAAAATCAAGCTTCTCCTCGTTGTACAAGTTGACGCGACACATCATAGCACTGGCCCCACATGCTTGCCTCTAAACTTGGCTGAAAGACCCGCAGTGTACAGTATATTTGCTGCAACCTCTAACATTTACCCACCACAAATTAAAATATATGTGGCCGTATGCATCGTTCTGATGCAGAGGCCGGGGAGTCCCCCCTTTTTGAAGAAAAAAACAAATTAAAATATATATTCCTGTCTTGACCAGATGAGCGTGCAAACTACAATCACCAGGGTGTCAGGTAGGGCCAGAAGACTATTTTTTTTAAACTTCGAGACGGCCACATAACATGGAGCCGACCCCAACGATTTTAAGCTTACAGGCACGGTACACGCTATCCTAGACTACTCTACACATGAAACTGCCACACGAGCGTCTGGGCTGCGCTTGGCTCTTCATCTCTTCGGGAAGTGGAACAATGATGGAGTACTACTGCACTGGAGGAGTACTACAGTACGCTTCTGGCCATCTGACACCGATTGAACTGCTGCATGTCCACCGCGTGCGGGAGGGAGAGCGTGTAGCGAAAGCTTCTCCTAGTCTTGCCAGCCACCACGCTCATGGGCGAGGGAGGGACGCTCCTGCCTTTGCGTGTATGACAGGTGGGCCCGACAGGTGTGTGGCCAACCTATCGTACAGGCAAAGGCAGGTGCAGTTAAGTCGGCGAGGGAGAGAATAATCAAACTTCTCGTTGATGTACGAGTTGAAGCGACACATCAAAGCACTACACTCGATATATTTCAATGATTTGCGTTTACCGATGCATTAATTAAAATGCATACATGCATGCCGTGACTCTCCTTTTGATACTTGCATGTGTTGATTTAATGCACCTTGAAGTAGTATAAAATATGTGACGGTAAAGCTTTGTAATACCCCGGCCCAAGTCGAGAGATGGTTGTGCACGAGGAGGGCGAGATCATGCAGACCGAACAGGACCCGACGATGGAGCTCTCTAAGGTCTCGATGGACCTGACCGTGCTCCACTGCCCCTTGTGCCTCCGCCCCTTGACGCCCCCAGTGTATGAGGTTCGAACACACCTCATCCGTTTGGCTGATTGAGCAAGGTGCAGGTTTCTTGATTGATGTGCTATTCGATTGATTTCTGCAGTGCAAGGGAGGGCACCTGGCCTGCGCGGACTGCTGCGTCAAGCGCCCCAGGAACCAGCGGCAGTGCCAGAAGTGCGAGCGCGGCGGTGGCTTCGACGTGCGGAACACGGTGGTGGACTCCGTCCTTTCGTCGGTGAGGGTGGAGTGCCCGCACGAAGACTGTGGGCTCTATGTCACTTACCACAAGCTCGCCGATCACCAGAGCATGTGTCCTCGCGCCATGCAAATGCCCCGTGCCCGTCTGCGGATACGAAGGCCTGCCGTCGGCTCTCTACCACCATATCAGCATCGCGCATCCCATGCCCATGCACAGGATCCAGTACGGCAAGGTGCTCCAGCTGCAAGTGCCACTGTCGGAGCCATGGCTCTTGCTGTTCGTGGAGGAGGACCGCCGCGCATTTTTCTTGGTCGGAGGCGTGCTCGACATCGGCGCGCCTATCGTCATGTCGGTCGTCTGCATCAGAGCGGGGGCGTCCCCACTGCCGCACTACGTGGCCAAGCTGTGGGCGAACGGCCCATCGGGGGAGCCCAAAGGCACGACCGACGCCATCAAGGTGGAAATGGAGGTGACAAGCAGCAAGGATCCCGGCGACGTCGACGTGCAGGAGCTGACCTTCTTGATAGTTCCGCCCAAGCTGCTGGCCGGGGCTAAGCTTGTGTCCCTCTACATTCAGATTGACAAGCTCACGTCCTAAATGTTTCTACAATGCCTTTTGTTTATCTTAGTAATATGCTAATATAGGGATTACCTTGGTCTACTTTAGCTTAAGAAATGGTGGGTTTTAGTGGCGATAAAAAATTATGTTTATCAATGCATTAATTGCAATGCATGCATGCATAAAGTACATGCATTGGCCAATTTTCTCTTAATACTTGCATGCATTGATTTAATGCACCTTGAGATCTGAACATGTGTTGGGGAACAACCAAATTGAGCCTTATAAAATGGAAAAACTAAAATTTTGAGATAAGCCCTATAAAACTGGAAAGGAGAGAGTAGAAAAAGAAGTACTCCATCCGGGAATAGTGCCACAGTTCGAAACTTGAACCGTCAATAAATTTTGAGCTTGCGTCTCGTCACATTCCAAATTACTCCACGCTATATTGAATTGCAAACCTGTTCACACTGATCACAACCTAAACGGTTTCCCACTTATGAGCGTATTAGTAGTTATAAATACTAGTATGCCAAGATGACTGCGCATTCCTCCTCAACTCCTCATCCACAAAAACAAACAAGCCATTCAGCATCCTTCCCTTGCGTCTGCCATTGCCAGCTTGAGTTCTACATCGAGAGATTGCCACCAGGGAGAGGCGAGCATGGAAGCGGAAGCACGAGAGATGTCCCGCCTCACTGCGAGAGCAGCCGACATGTCCCGCCGCGCGGAAGTAGCAGCACAGAGGTCCCGCCGTGCCGCTGAAGCAGCACGGAGGTCCCGCCGCACCGTCCATGCATCAAACTGGTCCGGCCGCGCCGCGGAAGCAGCAGAGATGTCTCGCCGCGCCATGAATGCGGTAGGCGCCGACTGTTACAGGCGCATGCATGCGATCGTCCATAGCTAGATGGAGCAGATCTCCAGGTGGGCGAGGTTGCAGGACGACATGAAAGCCTCGTTTGAATAGGCTATCGGCGTACTAAGGGAGGGCAATGAGAGGCTCCGGGCCGAGCGCGACCTGCTGAGGGAGAAGGTCGTCTGAAGTGCAGACCAGCAGGAGGAGACCAGTGCCTTGTTGAACAGGACCGACGTCATTTTCAAGAAACTTATGGACGAGAATGACATGCTCCGCAATGAGCGCCAAAGGCTGGTGGAGGAATCCGTGGATGTTCTCAAGCAGCGTCTTGAGGACACGAAAGAGCTCATCGCCGCTCGCCGCGGAGACTAGTTCCCGCGGCCTGCAGCAACGCATCAAAAAAGTAGAGATCAGCGAGCCAGATCCTTGTCTTCCTGCTTCTTTTGCCCTTGTGTATTTCGGGCATAGCCGCATGTGACTTTTTTAATTATCTTTCTAATTATTTAAGACAATTAATCGTCCTTATCTTTCTGTGGAAGATCAATGTTGCGAGGCTGGAATGAAGAAAACTCTTGGTGTGGTGACCCTGGCGTTGCTGTTGTTCTAGTTGCTGCTGGGCTTCCTTCAGTTTCCTGGTTTCTTTTGATGTAATAATCGGTTTAGGATGTGGATTGTGTCGTCGGTTGTGAAATGTTGGGTTCTAGCGCGGATGTTTGGCCTTTGTTGGCCTCTTGGGATGTTGCGATTTCAATCTGGTAGCTTTTAGTCCTTCGTGTTAGGCTGGAGTTGTGCTGAACTTCTTGTGAATTGTGGTGGTTTTCAGTAATGAAAATCGGAAGGGACAAGCCCTTCTTTGATAAAAAAAATTAATCATCCTTATATATTCATCAATCTTGCTATAAGTCGCAGTAGATGCTATATAGGTCCGTCGGATCTTACGTCAAGATCCGTGCTTTCAGGTTTTCTTTTTTCTCTCTTAAATCTCAGTCGAGTGAGACATAGCCACGCCATTAAATAGAGGCTCGGGCGCCATTAATGGAGACCTTGGGAGAGAGGTGGACGGCAGATGGAGGTCAAAGGGCTCTCCTCCCGATAAGCACGCGTAGGGGTCTGATCGCACGCCTCTCATACTCAAATAGCTACCCTGCATGGCGCCTCCTAGCTAATAAAAAATGGGGACGCGTGGCGGCACGTAAATGGTACTAGTAAGTAGAACACCCATGGTTTCAACAATACTTGTGTTTCCGATTTTAACGTGACAGCACTTGTTCCAAAATGACTTTGTTGATTGTTAATGTGTGCGCCTTTGCAAATCGGACTGCAAATTTATCACAGCATGTTGGTGCCATGTCAGGGCACCAAGCCAAGTTTCATTATTTTCATGCGTGTTTTGGATTTACACGAATTAAAAAACTAAGTTTCTCAATGTTTCCAACCCAGCCACGACGCCCAGAATTTTGAATTTCATTCCCACTTCTTGCATGTAACCTAGAAATTTACCCGAGGACACACATGTGATTTTTCAACCAACTTTGGTGCACTCGAACATGTGCTTGTATTTCAAATTTGAATTACGCACACAAAGGTGACACATTCCCTCCCAGAAGCTCCGATTTGCAAGAAGCTTATACCAAAATTTGTTCCTATTCAGCCAATTTTTTTTACCACGGCATGGTACTACCATGACATGACACCATGCCAAGTTTCATGATTTTAAAACCAAGTTTCTCAATGTTCTCGACCTAGCCACAATGCCCAGATGTTTGAATTTGATTCTCATTTTTTGCATGGGACCTAGAAATTCACTCGAGGACACAAATGTGATTTTTCAACCAACTTTGGTGCACGGGAGCATGTGCTTGTAGTTCAGATTTAAATTATGCACATTAAATGACCAAAAACTCAATTAATGTGTAAATAAGGCCAAACGAAGCCGGAATAATTCCAAAATTTAACAGGGCACTCATGTAGTTCTATGTTGCCTTTGTAAATAAATTCAAGGGGGACAACGTATATCGTTTCGCACTTAAAGGTGGCACGTTCCCTCTCAGAAGCACGAGCCTTCTTGAGAGAAACTTTGGTTTGCAAGAAGCTTATACCAAAATCTGTTCCTATTCGGCCAATTTTTTTACCACAACATGGTAGTACCATGACATGACATTCATGCCAAGTTTCATGATTTTCAGACGTGTTTTGGATTACAAGAATTTTAAAACCAAGTTTCTCAATGTTCTCGGCCGAGCCACGATGCCCAGATGTTTGAATTTGATTCTCATTTCTTGCATGGGACCTAGAAATTCACCCAAGGACACAAATGTGATTTTCAACCAACTTTGGTGCACGAGAGCATGTGCTTGTAGTTCAAATTTGACTTATGCACATTAAATGACCAGAAACTCAATTAATGTATAAAAAACGACAAACGAACCCGGAATAATTCCAAAATTTAATAGGGCACTAATGTAGTTCTATGTTGCCTTTGTTAAGAATCTCAAAGGGGGGGCAGCGTATACACTACAGGAAACAGGTAATTTGTCGTCTGTGGATTACAGACGGCAAAGACCTAAATCTAGACGGCAAAGATTTTGCCGTCAGGAAGCAGACGGCAAAGTCAGACGGCAAAGATAAGTCGGCAAAGAATACCTTGCCGTCAGCTTTTCATCGGCCAGACGGCAAAGACTTTGCCATCAGCTGAATCTTCTTCGTCGTCAGCCTTATAAATCACAGACGGCAAAGAAATGTAGGTTTGCCGTCAGCCAAACTACAGGTTTGCCATCAGCTATCCGCGTGTTTGCCGTCAGCCTCGTATATCACAGACGGCAAAGAAAAGGGTCAATTTTTTTTTTAAAAAAACACACCAGCGTTGCTCCCGAGCGATGCGGTCAACTCATGCGAGTGCACTGCTTATCTTTCTTCTTTTTTAACAGGGAAAGGCCCATCCGTGTGTAGTGCCTTCCACTCAACGTTAGTGAAATACAAAATGCAAATATGACCCCAAAAAAACCCTAAAGTTACAGAGTAGTCCTGGAAATTAATACAAAGGACCCTAACAAGTAAGACAGAAAAGCAATCGGGTCCTTCTTTTCTACCGCGGTTCTCTGCCCGCCCCGCCGTGCAGTTTGACGCTCGCCTCGCCGCTCTGCCGTTCTTCTCCCCGCGCCGCCGCCCGACCCTGCTTAGCCGCGCAACTCCGGCCCAGCCGCGCTCAGGAGCTGACTCGCTCTGGCGCCCCGGGGAGGCACGCGAGAGAGGTCGGGGATGGCCCTGCTCAGCCGCACAACTCTGGTGCAGCCGCGCTCGGGAGCTGTCTCGCTTCTGCGTCGCGGGGAGGCACGCGAGGGAGGTCGTGGATGGCGAGGTGGAGCTCGCGAGGCGGAGCGCAGGACCGGCGGGTGAGGAGGAGCTCGGGGTGTGGACAGGCTCCGCTGCGCGGCCGGAGGAGCTGGGGTGCGCATGGCCGGCCGGTGAGGACGAGCTCGCGAGGGGTGAACCTTCACGCGACGCTGGACGGGGCATGGGGCTGCTCGGGGATGGGCGGCCGCTGGTCGGGGGCGCTGGACGGGGGCACCGGACGGGCGGGCGGCGCTGGACGGGGGCGCCGGACGGGTGGGTGGTGCT
>NC_057812.1:12239829-12264836 GCF_018294505.1 Triticum aestivum | reverse complement strand
TAATGCTCTGGAGATGGAGAGATGAGGCATCGAGGCAGCAGAGGGGAGGAGGGAATCGTGAGTGGGGCAGGTACGGGCGTGGGGTCGTGGGTTGGGGCGTGTGCGTCGTGGGGTGTGTTGGGGCGCGTGCGTCGTGGGGTGGGTTGGGGCGCGTGCGTCGTGGGGTGGGTTCGTACGCCGGTCGTGAGTGGGTGGGATGTGCGTCTCAGATGCTTCCAAGTCATCAATCCGTGTAATGAATCTGTCGTGATGTGCTTCTTCTTTGCCGTCTGTAAAAACAAATACAGACGGCAAAGAGCTTAATTTGCTGTCTGCCAAAAAAATACAGACGACAAATATTTTTTGCTGTCTATCAAAACAAACACAGACGGTATAGATTCTTTGCCGTCTATGATTTTTGTTGGAGACGGCAAAGTAAGCTCTTTGCCGTCTGTATTTTTTTTCGCAGACGGCAAAGTTTATTTTGCCGTCAGTTTTTCTTTGTCGTCTGCTGATGACGGTAAATCCTTTCTTTGCCGTCTGCCCGACGAAAAGCTGATCGCAAAGACGTCTCCTAACGGCAAATTAGCTGTTTCCCGTAGTGATATCGTTTCAAACTCAAAGGTGGCACGTTCCCTCTTAGAACCACGAGCTTCCAAATCGGCCCAATTTTTTTACCACAACATGTTAGTGCCATGACATGACACCATGCCAAGTTTCATGATTTCCAGGCGAGTTTTGGATTTACATGAATTTAAAATCAAAGTTTCTCGATGTTCTCGACCGAGTCATGACGCCCAGATGTTTGAATTTTATTCTCATTTCTTCCATGGGACCTAGAAATTCAACCAAAGACACACATGTGATTTTTCAACCCACTTTGGTGCACCGGAGCATGTGCATGCAATTCATATTTAGATTATGCACATTAAAAGTCCAGAAACTCAATTAATGTATAAAAGGCCAAATGAACCCGAAATAATTCCAAAATTTAACAGGGCACTCATATAGTTCTATGTTGCCTCTATAAATAAAACCAGGGGGAGGCAGCGTATATCGTTTCGCACACAAAGGTGACACGTTCCCTCTCGGAACCACGAAGCTTGTTGAGAGAATCTCCGGTTTTGCAAGAGGCTTATACGAAAACTTGTCCCAATTCAGCCAAAAATTATACGTATGAAAACAGGGTTTAGATTATCCCAAACATCTCGCTACCTAGACCAATAATGTACTATGATTTGAATTCAACATAAAATGGATACAAATATTTGAATTGGAGAGCGTATGGTACATGTAGTTCATAGTGAAATATGATTACTGCTATATGTATGTTTTTTGTTATCAAGATAATATTTAAATTATTGTATAACTTGACAACAATCGTATTCAAATAAGGAAAATTGATTCAAATTTAGTCCATACGGTAGACGACAATATATATATTCACATGGTGGAGTAAAATGTTCATATATGATGGAAGATCAAAATGTACGACTACATCAATTATAAACCGCAAGGTCACCTAACGATATATTCGAATTCAACATAACGTGGATTCAAAAATTGAAATTGGAGATCATGGCATCTGTAATCATATAAAAAGGGACATTACTCTTTATTTGGTGGGAATTGATTTGTTTTTTGTTCTTGTCGAGGGAAGTGCGAATCGATTTGGTAATGTGCAGGGTAATCTTGTTCTCCCGATTTTTTTTACATTTTTCTTGTAGTTTTTTCAATGGCATCTATAGCAATATAGTAAAAGGGGACATGACTCTCTTGTGTCTTGTATGAATTGTTTTTTTACACGTTAAGTTTGTTCTGCCAAACAAGGAATCCGCACCTTGTTATCCCGAAATTTTCAAGCTCGAGAATCTTTTGTCTCACCTGCTTTGAAACTCCTGCTTCTTCAACCCGCGTCGTGCCTTGTTATCCCGAAATTTGGACGCCGCGAGAACTCCCTCCTCTTCCAAAATCGCTCCCGCAGCCCAGACACGTGAAATCCCCCTTCTACCCCTCAGCCGGAAATGAAGCTCCACGTCGCGGTGTCAAAACTGGTGGGGGTACGCTGGTTTGGACAAGCGCGTCCCTAAGCTTGGCTCCCCCCTTTGCCCCCCCCATTCGTACACCGAGGCCGCCAAAACCCGCGAAACCCCATGCTCCTCCATCGGCCTCCCGACCGCCGCCCAGCCAGAGACTCTTCCCCGATTACGTCGTCCACCGCAACAGCTCGCCGTCCCTCATCCACCGCACCGGACGAGGATCCGTTGTCGATCTCGTCGTCCCGCCGGATCAGCCGCTGTGTCCTCCACCTCCAAGGAGCTGCCCCGACGTTCGCCTCGTCTATCGCGCCACCTCAATCCCCACAGCGTCGTCTTGACCTGCCCCACCGGAACCGCAGCACCCTCACCATTGCTCCGATGAAGCCGAGGCCAACTCGGCGCAACCAAGGAGGTTCTGCACTCACCACTGCATTTTATCTTTTATTCGATCTCACGGGGCTGCCGGTGCTCGATACCGAGCAGACATGGCGTGTCTCCATCGACGGCGCCATCGCTGGCCACATCATCCATGGCGTCTCTCCCCCATGTCGTTGCTTCCTCGGCGGCGACTTCCACAACGGCACTAGCTGCAGCTGCTCCGTCTCTCGCTCGCGCTGCAGCTCTGTTCTTGCTGTCGGTCGCGCTGCTGCACTGCTCCTCCTTTCGTTCATGCCGCTGCTCTGCTATTGCTCTCGCTTGCGCTGCTACTGCTGCTGCACGACCTCCAGCAGCTACAGGAGTTGCTGCTTTAGCCCTCGCTCGCGGTGCTACTGCACGACTTGCTCTCTGCTAGTGTGTTCCCTGCTATATTTTTATTCACCACATGATATGTGTTTTGCTTGGAGCGTCATTCTATTTTGTTAGTATTTGCTTGGTGTTATTTAGAATAATGTTTTGCATCTTTATTTTCAATAAAAATGTCAAGGATAGCTTTTACCATGCTTATTTTGCAAGTATACAGTTGCTGTTTCAAAACAGAAAGTTTACCGCTGTTGCAAAAATTCCCTAGAAAAGTCAGAATGTGATAAAATGTTGAATCCTTTTGCATAATAAGCTCTGATAAATTTACTATAGTAGGAATTTTCTTTCATAATTTTTGGAGTTAGGGAAGTAGGATGAATCTTGCATTCTTTATAGACTGTACTGTTTTGACAGATTGCTGTTATGTTTGCATTGTTTGCATATGTTTGCTTGTTTAATGATTCTATTCGAGGATAGGACTAGTAAATATGCAGGGGCATTTAGTATGCAATGTTGAATAATAATTTTAGTGATTTTCTACAGTAGAGTATGATAAGGCTTTTTACATTGGTTTATACTAACTTATCTCACGAGTCCTTGTTGAGTTTTGTGTGGATGAAGCTTTTGAGATTTAGGGAGACCGTGATATGAGAGGAATTAAGGAGACACAAAAGATCAAGCTTGGGGATGCCCAAGGCATCTGAAGATAATATTTCAAGAAGTCTCAAGCGTCTAAGCTTGGGGATGCCCCAGTTGGCATCCCACCTTTCTTCTTCAACAACTATCGGTTAGTTTCGGTTGATCCTAATTTTTGCTTCTTCATGTGATGTTTTCTATACTTGAAATTTCGTTTTGTTTTTCTTGCTGTTGGAATAAAATACCAAGATCTGAAATTATTAAATGGGAGAGTCTTCACATAGCTAAATAATTTTTTAACTACTCATGATCTTCACTTATATCTTTTTGGAGTAGTTTGTCATTTACTCGTGTGCTTCACTTATATCCTATGAATAAATGGTTGAATGAATTGAATGTCATAAATCTGAAATTATATATGTTTCATATGCCTTTCCCATGGGGAGTAATGATTTTGCAAATAAGAAGTAGAGGTGGTAAATTTATTGAAGGTTAGGAAACATTGTATTGGTCACTTGAACAATTCATGAAAGAATATTGAAGGAAGAGAGATTTCACATATAAATATACTATCTTGGACATCTTCTCTGATTGTGATCCCCATTAATTATTTTCAAACCTGAGAAATTTAGTTGAAGTTGGACAAGGAAGACAACATAATGAGTTATGCTTGGGTATATTTGTATAGAAGTTATATTGTTATGGATCCTCTAACATGTGGTGCTTGCTATTTAGAATCCTTTGCTAGCTAAAATTTCTGTACTAAGAGGGAATACTGCTTGTGCATCCAAATTCCTTGAACCAAGTTTCTTCCATGAGTGTCCACCATATCTACCTATATGCGGCATTTACCTGCAATTCCAAGTAAATTTGCATGTGCCAAACTCTAAACCTTCAAATAATAATCTGCTTTGTATGCCCGAATCGCTCATGTAGCGACTAGGGGCTGTCAGTATCTTCCATGCTAGGTGGGTTATTCTCAAGATGAGTGGACTCCGCTCATCATTCACGAGAAAAATGGCTGGTAACTGGGATGCCCAGTCCCATGATCAAAAGATCGAAATCAAATCAAAAATAATTGCAAACAAAACGGCCCCAGGATTGATGTTAGTTGGAGACACCCGTTGTTTTGGGCAAGCCATGGATTGATGATTGTTGGTGGAGGGGGGAGTAAAATCTTTACCTTTCTGTTTGGGAACCGCCTATAATGTATGTTGTATGGAAGATATTGGGAACTCTTGGTCGTTATGTTGACAATGAAAGCATACCTCTCAAAATTAGTTTCATCTCTGTTTTTGCTTCGAGCTCTGTCACCTCTACAAATCCCTGCTTCCCTCTGTGAAGGGTCTATCCTTTACTTTTATGCAAGAGTCAGTAGTATTCCTTCTCATTCCAACCTGCTCTTTAGTTGGCAAGCATCATGTGTTGGGGAAAGATCTAAGCATATATGGCCATTCAAATATATTTGATCATGAATTATTATTGTTGACATTACACTTGAGGTAAAAGGTTGGGAGGCGAAACATTAAGCCCCTATCTTTCTCTATGTTCGATGAATGCTATTTGTTCTAAAAATATGCTTTGAGTGGTAGCAATCATGGAAGACTATATGATAGTTGAGTATGTGGAGTTTGCTAAATCAAAGCTCTGACATAGACTCTTCTTAAAAATAAGATGAATTGTAATTGTTTGATGACTAATAACACGGTTTGTTAGTTTTCAAGAAAGTTTATGATCTATACTTTAACATGTGAATAGTTTGTTACTTGATCATGAAAAGTTCTATGAGTTGAGCTACTGTTATGACATATGATGATGCTACAAAAGGTGATTGAAATTATCATTGATCAAACTTGTGCACCTGCTAGCATTCACACTTCATAAATTATTTCTTTTATCATTTACCTACTCGAGGACGAGAAGGAATTAAGCTTGGGGATGCTGATACGTCTCCAACGTATCTATAATTTATGAAGTATTCATGCTATTAAATTATCTGCTTTGGATGTTTATGGGCTTTATTAAACACTTTTATATTATTTTTGGGACTAACCTATTGACCCAGAGCCCAGTGCCAGTTCCTGTTTTTTCTCTTGTTTCAGTGTTTCGCAGAAAAGGAATATCAAACGTAGTCCAAACAGAATGAAACCTTTGGGAGAGTTACTTTTGGAACGGAAGCAATCCAGGGGACTTGGAGTGCACGTCAGGAAAGCAACGATGGAGGCACGAGGCAGGGGGGCGCGCCCACCCCCTGGGCGCGCCCTCCACCCTCGTGGGGCCCTCGTGGCTCCCCTGACGTATTTCTTCCTCCTATATATACCAATATACCCTAAAACCATCGGGGAACAAAATAGATCGGGAGTTTCACCGCCGCAAGCCTTTGTAGCCACCAAAAACCAATTGGGACCCTGTTCATCATCGGTGGCCGGAGGGAGGATCCCTCACCGGTGGCCATCTTCATCATCCCGGCGCTCTCCATGACGAGGTGGGAGTACTTCACCCTCGAGGCTGAGGGTATGTACCAGTAGCTATGTGTTTGATCTCTCTCTCTCTCTCGTGTTCTTGAGGTGATACGATCTTGATGTATCGCGAGCTTGCTATTATAGTTGGATCTTATGATGTTTCTCCCCCTCTACTCTCTTGTAATGGATTGAGTTTCCCCTTTGAAGTTATCTTATCGGATTGAGTCTTTGAGGATTTGAGAACACTTGATGTATGTCTTGCCGTGCTTATCTGTGGTGACAATGGGATATCACGTGATTCACTTGATATATGTTTTGGTGATCAACTTGCGGGTTCTGCCCATGAACCTATGCATAGGGGTTGGCACACGTTTTCATCTTGACTCTCCGGTAGAAACTTTGGGGCACTCTTTGAAGTACTTTTGTGTTGGTTGAATAGATGAATCTGAGATTGTGTGATGCATATCGTATAATCATACCCACGGATACTTGATGTGACATTGGAGTATCTAGGTGACATTAGGGTTTTGGTTGATTTGTATCTTAAGGTGTTATTCTAGTACGAACTCTTGAATAGATCAATCCGAAAGAATAACTTTGAGGTGGTTTCATACCCTACCATAATCTCTTCGTTTGTTTTCTACTATTAGTGACTTTGGAGTGACTCTTTGTTGCATGTTGAGGGATAGTTATATGATCCAATTATGTTATTATAGTTGAGAGAACTTGCACTAGTGAAAGTATGAACCCTAGGCCTTATTTCCCATCATTGCAATACCGTTTACGCTCACTTTTATCATTAGTTACCTTGCTGTTTTTATATTTTGAGATTACAAAAACCTTCATCTACTATCCATATTGCACTTGTATCACCGTCTCTTCGCCGAACTAGTGCACCTATACAATTTATCATTGTATTGGGTGTGTTGGGGACACAAGAGACTCTTTGTTATTTGGTTGCTGGGTTGTTTTAGAGAGACCATCTTCATCCTACACCTCCCACGGATTGACAAACCTCAGGTCATCCACTTGAGAGAAATTTGCTACTGTCCTACAAACCTCTGCACTTGGAGGCCCAACAACGTCTACAAGAAGAAGGTTGTGTAGTAGACATCACCTAGCTCTTCGCGATGCTGAAATCGGTGGAGGTAGAAATCAAGAGGAGCATCAAGTGTTGATGGTTAACAAGACCACTAGTTCCAAGAAAAAGGGCAAAGGAAAGAAGGGGAACTTCAAGAAGAACGGCAAACAAGTTGCCGCTCCCACGAAGAAACCCAAAGCTGGTCCTAAGCCTAAAACTGAGTGCTTGTACTGCAAAGGGAGTGGTCACTGAAGCGGAACTGCCCCAAGTATTTGGCGGATAAGATGGATGGCAAAGTGAACAAAGGTATATTTGATATACAAGTTATTGATGTGTTCCTTACTAATGCTCGTAGCAGCGCCTGGGTATTTGATATTGGTTCGGTTGCTCATATTTGTAACTCAAAACAGGAGCTGCGGATTAAACGAAGATTGGCTAAGGATGAGGTGACGATGCGCGTAAGGAATGGTTCCAAGGTTGATGTGATCACCGTCAGCACCTTACCTGTACATCTACCTTCAGGATTAGTTTTAGACCTAAATAATTGTTATTTGGTGCCTGTGTTGAGCATGTACATTATATCTGGATCTTGTTTCATGCGAGACGGTTATTCATTTAAGTCAGAGAATAGTGGTTGTTCTATTTATATGAGTAATATCTTTGATGGTCATGCACCCTTGAGGAATGGTCTATTCTTGTTGAATCTTGATTGTAGTGATACACATATTCATAATATTGATGCCTTATTGGAAATAATACATACCGATGTGTGCGGTCTGATGAGTGTTGAAGCACGTGGCGGGTATCATTATTTTCTCACCTTCATAGATGATTTGAGTAGATATGGGTATATCTACTAGATGAAACACAGGTCTGAAACATTTGAAAAGTTGAAAGAATTTCAGAGTGAAGTAGAGAATCATCGTAACAAGAAAATAAAGTTTCTACAATCTGATCGCGGAGGCAAATATTTGAGTTACGAGTTTGGTCTTCACTTGAAACAATGTGGAATAGTTTCACAGCTCAAGCCACCTGGAACACCACAGCGTAATGGTTTGTCCGAACGTCGTAACCGTTGGATATTGTGCGTTCTATGATGTCTCTTACCGATTTACTTTTATCATTTTGGGGTTATGCATTAGAGACAACTGCATTCACGTTAAATAGGGCACCATCTAAATCCGTTGAGACAACACCGTCTGAACTATGGTTTGGCAAGAAACCAAAGCTATCGTTTCTTAAAGTTTGGGGTTGCAATGCTTATATGAAAAAGCTTCAGCCTAATAAGCTCAAACCTAAATCGGAGAAGTGTGCCTTCATAGGATACCCAAAAGAAACTATTGGGTACACCTTCTACCACAGATCCGAAGGCAAGACTTTTGTTGCTACAAGTCGATCCTTTCTAGAGAAGGAATTTCTCTCGAAAAAAGTGAGTGCAAGGAAAGTAGAACTTCATAAGGTAATTGTACCTTTGCTCGAATTGGAAAGTAGATCATCAGAGAAAAACATTCCCGTGACACCTGCGCCAACTATAGAAGAAGCTATGATAATGATCATGAAACTATGGATCGAGTTACTACCGAACCTCGAAGGTCGACCAGAACACGTACCGCAACAGAGTGGTACAGTAACCCTTTCCTGGAAGTCATCTTGTTAGACAACGGCGAATCTTTGAATTATGAGGGAGCTATGGTGAGACCAGATTCCGATAAATGGCTTGAGGCCATGAAATCTGAGATAGGATCCACGTATGAGAACAAAGTGTGGACTTTGGTGGACTTGCCCGATGATCGGCAAGCCATTGAGAATAAATGGATCTTCAAGGGGAAGACAGACGCTGATGGTAATATCACTGTCTACAAAGCTCGACTTGTTGCGAAAGGTTTTTGACAATTTCAACGAGTTGACTAGGATGAGACTTTCTCACCCATAGTGATGCTTAGGTCTATCCGAATCATGTTAGCAATTGCCGCATTTTATGATTATGGAATTTGGCAAATGGATGTCAAAACTGCATTCCTTAATGGATTTCTGAAAGAAGAGTTGTATATGATGCAACCATAAGGTTTTGTCAATCCTAAAGGTGCTAACAAAGTGTGCAAGCTCCAGCGATCCATCTATGGACTAGTGCAAGCATCTCGGAGTTGGAATATATGCTTGATGAGGTGATCAAAGCATATGGTTTTATATAGACTTACGGTGAAGCCTGTATTTATGAGAAAGTGAGTGGGAGCTCTGTAGCATTTCTAATATTATATGTGGATGACATATTATTGATTGGAAATGATGTAGAATTTCTGGATAGCATAAAAGGATACTTGAATAAGAATTTTTCAATGAAAGACCTCGGTGAAGCTACTTACATATTGGGCATCAAGATCTATAGAGATAGATCAAGACCCTTAATTGGACTTTCACAAAGAACATACCTTGACAAAGTTTTCATGAAGTTCAAAATGGATCAGTCAAAGAAAGGGTTCTTGCCTGTGTTACAAGGTGTGAAATTGAGTCAGACTCAATGCCCGACCACTGCAGAAGATATAGAGAAAATGAAAGTCATTCCCTATGCCTCAGCCATAGGTTCTATCATGTATGCAATGCTATTTACCAGACCTGATGTGTGCCTTGCCATAAGTTTGGCAGGGAGGTACCAAAGTAATCCAGGAGTGGATCACTGGACTGTGGTCAAGAACATCCTGAAGTACCTGAAAAGGATAAATGATATGTTTGTTTTTAATGGAGGTGACGAAAAGCTCCTCATAAAGATGCTAGCTTCGACACAGATCCGGATGACTCTAAGTCATAGACCGGATACGTATTTTTATTGAATGGTGGAGCTATCAGTTGATGCAGTTCTAAGCAGAGCGTCGTGTGGGATCTATGTGTGAAGCGGAGTACATAGCTTCTTCGGAAGCAGCACATGAAGGAGTCTGGATGAAGGAGTTCATATCCAATCTAGGTGTAATACCTAGTGCATCGGGTCCAATGACAATCTTTTGTGACAACACTGGTGCAATTGCTTTGGCAAAGGAATCCAGATTTGACAAGAGAACAAAACACATCAAGAGACGCTTCAAATCCATTCATGAATTGGTCAAGGATGGAGACATAGAAATTTGCAAAGTACATACGGATATGACTGTTGCAGACCCGTTGACTAAGCCTCTTCCGTGAGCAAAACATTATCAGCACCAAGACTCCATGGGTGTTAGATTCACTACAATGTAATCTAGATTATTGGCTCTAGTGCAAGTGGGAGACTGATGGAAATATTCCCTAGAGGCAATAATAAAGTTGTTATTATTTTATATTTCCTTATTCATGATAAAGGTTTATTATTCATGCTAGAATTGTATTGACCGGAAACGTAAATACATGTGTGAATACATAAGCAAATACCATGTCCCTAGTAAGCCTCTACTAGACTAGCTCGTTAATTAAAGATGGTTAAGGTTTCCTAACCATGGACATGAGTTGTCTTTTGATAACGGGATCACATCATTGTGAGAATGATGTGATGGACAAGACCCAACCGTTAGCTTAGTATTTGATCGTACAGTTTATTGCTACTGCTTTCATGTATGTCAAATACATATTCCTTTGACTATGAGATCATGCAACTCCCGGATACCGGAGGAATACCTTGTGTGGTATCAAACGTCACAATGTAACTGGGTGATTATAAAGATGCTCTATAGGTATCTCCAAAGGTGTCTTGTTGGGTTGGCCTGAATCGAGATTAGGATTTGTCACTCCGAGTATCGGAGAGGTATCTCTGGGCCCTCTCAGTAATACACATCATAATAAGCCTTGTAAGCTAATGACTAATATGTTAGTCACGTGATGATGTATTACGGAACGAGTAAAGAGACTTCCCGGTAATGAGATTGAACTAAGTATAGAGATACCGACGAGCGAATCTCGGGCAAGTAACATACCCACGGACAAAGGAAATTGTGTATGTTGTCATAACGATGCGACCGATAAAGAAATCTGTAGAATATGTAGGAGCCAATATGGGCATCCAGGTTCCGCTATTGGTTATTGACCGGAGAGGTGTCTCAGTCATGTCTACATAGTTCTCGAACCCGTAGGGTCCGCACGCTTAACGTTCGTTGACGATATAGTATTATATGAGTTATGTGATTTGGTGATCGAATGTTGTTCGGAGTCCAGGATGAGATCACGGACATGAGGAGTCTCAAAATGGCCGAGAGGTAAAGATTGATATATAGGAGGATGGTATTCGGACACCGTAAGCGTTCTGGAGGACATCGGATACTCATCGGGTCACCGAAAGGAGTTTGGGGCACCCCCGGCAAAAGATATGAGCCTTATGGGCCAAGAGGGGAAACGCACCAGCCACAAGGGGCTGGTGCGCCTCCCATATGGGCCGGCCTACGTGGAGAAGGAAAGGGGCGGACGAAAGGAAAGAGGGGTAATAGGATTCCCCCTTCCTTCCCCCTCTCCCCTCTTTCCTTCCCCTTCTGTATACAAGGAAAAGGGGGCACAGGGCATGGCAGGGCCCCTAGGGGGCGGCGGCAAAGCCCTAGGGCGCCATGGCTGCCTCCCCTCCCCTCCCACCTATATATATGTGGGGAGGGGGGGCCTCACAGGGACACAACATCAGTTGTTAGCCATGTGTGGCGCCCCCTTCCGCCGTTTACTCCACCGGTCATATTTTCATAGTTCTTAGGTGAAGCCCTGTGGAGATCACTTCACCATCACCATCACCAAGCCGTCGTGTTGGCGGAAGTCATCTACTACCTCGACGTCTTGCTGGATCAAGAAGGCGAGGGACGTGACCGAGCTGAACGTGTACAGAACACGGAGGTGCCATGTGTTCGGTACTTGATCGGTTGAAGCACGAAGATGTTCGACTACATCAACTGCATTGTGAAACGCTTCCGCTTACGGTCTACGAGGGTACGTAGACACACTCTTCCCCTCGTTGCTATACATCTCCATGGTTAGATCATTGCGTGTGTGTACAATTTTTTTTGTTTTCCATGCAACGTTTCCCAACATGCCCTCAATCAGGTAGTTGCGTTTGGATAGCTTGATGTGTATATGTGTTTGTCATGATGATATGAATAGTATTTCTCCACCATCGTTCTTTTCAAAACTGGAAAACCTGAAAGATAGCAACATTCCAAAGCTAGACAGATGGCACCATTACGTTCCATGAGAAGTAGTGGATCTATCATTCCCTCAGCTCAAGATGTTAAATATTCGTAATTACCCAGTGCCGAAAAGTACACCTAAGATGCTCCCTTTGGTTGAACATCTATAGGTGTTTGGGAAAGATATTTTCCCATTTACCATCCGATGAATTTGTCTCTAATCTTGAATGCGAAGGTATATTATGTGGAACCTACAGTCGGTTGTCTGCTTATTGATGACTTTCATTTTCCGAGTCTTGGAGACTCACGTCTCACTAATGCTCATAGGTCTAACAAAAAATGTGGAATACTTTGAAGAAGAGCTTAACAAAATATGCAAAGGTGTAGATAATATATTGTGACCATCTGGTTGCTTGTTTGATGCTCCGTGGTTCATTTGGTTCGGTTGCTTGTTTTAAGGGCTCGTATTGTCAAACTTGTTGAACACCCGGTGCAGATGCCTTGGTTTCTTTTATTTGTAAGTATTATAGTGTTCAATTGTTATTGAATGTTGAGCATCAAAGGAAATTGACCAAGTGCAAAAAAGGAGGGGGGAGGAGGCGAACGTGTTCGTGCTCTAGCCCCGCACGGCTGTCCACATGTTCGGACAAGTGTCCGTGGATGTTTGAGGGTGTTCATTTGATGAATAGTGTAGAATATGCCCTTTGTATTCTAGGCATCTTTTAATGCTTAAAAACCGACTGTGATTTTTAGAAGGGGGCATACCATTATTGTAAAGGTCTATCCTCTGTACAATAGTTGATTTAGGATTAATTAATTCTAACGTACTACATGTTGATAATTTATCTGAAAGTTACACGAGTAAATGCAAATCGAGAAATTCTTTGAAAGTTTTGTGCATACATTTTTTAAACTCGAAAGTTGCAGCAATGTGTTGTGCAATCACGGACTTGATGAGGGGCAACTTGATCAATCCTGAAAGCCATGTAGAAATAGAAAATCGGTTATACCAAAGTATGTTTAGAACACATCAATCTAGATTTGACATATTAATGCTAGGGGATCCAAACTGAGTATCAACTTTTCTTTGTGCATTCGCTGGACACTAATCTTTTGGATATCCATGATCAAGATATGTTGCATTAATGAAATGATGGAAGTTAGATGTGTAGTATAAACATCATTAATAATGGAGATCCAAATTGAGTATAAATATATTTGTCCATAGATTGGACATTAATCATATGCATATCCATGACAAACTTGCACACTTCATTTATGAAACCCAACTATATGCATTATAAATAAATCTCAACCTCCCATACATCATATCCATCCAACTCCCCCACACCCCCACGCAGATATTTGTGCACGGATTAGATATCATTAATAAAGGAGATCAAAATGAGCCCTCAAATATTTGTGCACAGATTAGACAATAATCATAGGCATATCCATGACCAACTTGCATACTGCATTTATGAACCCCACTATACGCATTATAAATAAATCTCAACCTCCCATACATCATGTCCAACCAATTTTCCCCTACACATCCATCTATATCCATTTATCCCCACCTCTCTAGGTTGTAGTATAGTTCAAGGCTTGTAACAAGCCTTGCAATAATATATGTCTCCAACATCGATGGCCACCATTGTCTTCTCCGCCATTATCTTCATGCTACTTTTCTTTACCACGACGGCTCAAGCCGGTGGATCTGGTGGCGGCAAGCCCAGGGCGACCAACCTCGTGGTAGAAGTGTGCAAGACCGCCACATTCAAGTACCCATATGGAGGTCATGACATAGAGGAATTCTGTTTAACGACCCTCCAGTCGGACAAGCGAAGCACTGAGGCTAAGGACCTCCGTGACCTACAGCTAGTCACCGTCGACATCCTTAGGGGTCGAGTCACTACTACCAGCGGCAAGGTCAAGAAAATGTTGGAAAACATCAAGAAGGGCACTCTGCCAATGCGCATCCTCAGTTTGTGTGAGGTGGATTATGACACCGTGGTGAGCGTCATCAACAAATATGATGCCATGATCAGGGATTACCAAGGTGACGAGGGAGGGCTACGGTCCATACAGCTAGTCCGTTGGATGGGTATTGCACGTGACCATGTCGACGAGTGCAACTCCGAGCTTGTTGACATGCCTGCGACGGGGGCTCTTGTCAATGAAAACAATGAATTGGGCATGCTGGTTAAACTGAACACCGCCTTGGGGGCACCATAGGTTTCTCGAGTAATATGATGTTTATGTTTATCTGGGAGAAAATATGTCGATGAGAAATAAGTTGTAATCTTAATAGTTATTATAATAAATATAATAATAAATGTGTTGTGGCATCAATTGTACTACTCCCTCCGTCCAAAAATAAGGGACTATGATTTTGTCTTTTGATATACTAGCAAAGTGGCCCGCTCTGCACGCGGGCTAGTATTTATTATAGTTTGGTTGCAATAAGTTCATATTTACCAGTTTTTTCGGCTGGTCGTGAAGTGGTGAAGTGAAGGATGTAAGTGTTACCCCTTTATTGTTTCGGGGAAATATCTGGTGGCTATGTTATTGCTGATCTATTTTAGTGGTATGTGCTCGAATCCACGGGTTTGCCTAATGCGGCTGCAGTGATGGGTACATGGTGTGTGCCTGGCTTGACAATCCCGTTGTGGCGTATTAAAGTTTCCTATTTTTACTATTTAATATTTTCCTAATGCCTTTAGAATATTTATTTATATACTATTATCCTTTGTCCATCCCTTAATTGGAATCTTGATGCAACATATAGTCCTCCGTGTGCAAACACATGTTTAGGCAGAGATAGGTCTAATTTTTTAATCTGCAGGTCTCACCTCCACTTATTTGTTTTTAGTCACTATATGATTGAACTAATATATTAATTAAGGTAGTTTTCCATTGAATAACCATCCAGTTTATGTTTTTGTACCGCCCAGTATGCTGGCTGCTGTTGATGCCCACTCGATTGACTTATGGCCAAGTTACAAAATGATGATAGTAAGTTATGAAGGTCAAATACAAAGGCGTAGTGTAAAGTTTTTGTGTGCTCCCTCCATTTTTTCTGGTCATGCGACCGGCATTGGCAGTGTTAGCCTCCCTTACACCTATTAATTTTCAACAAACTCCCAAAGACATATTATGATTTAATAACCGATAAGAAAACATGTTTGATTGCATTCTACATATAAAATTTAAAAATGTCCAAATGTTCTCACTATTGGTTGCAGCATAAAAAAAAGCTTGAGGACTCAGATATCACATAATCTAGATTTGTGAAAGTTTGAAACCAATGAACTATTTCCACGAATGGTTACTTTGAGAGTTGTATAATAAGACCAACAGTGCTGGTGTAGATACCCATTGTGACGACAGCTACATGAGGTCGAGGACATAGGGGAGTAGTAACATTTTTGTACGTGAGATGTAGTAGTTTATTTGTTTTTTGTTTTGTTTTGAGGGACTGTGATCTAGAACATGAGATGTGGTAGTTTTTTTCCTTTTTTAGGACGTGAGATCTAGCAGTTTATTCTTTTAGTTGTTTTATAAAAGGACTTGGCGATACATATAAGGTAGATCCACCAGGTTTACATGTAGTAACGCCGAGAACTTCTAGTTTTTTGTTTTATTTAATTTATTTATAGGGATATGTTGAGATACACAAGGTGTGTGCGTACCCTTTTTTTTAACAACACGTACATGCTAAGGTTTATTTAAAGGGACATGTAGAAAGATATAAGGATAGCTCTTTTTTTAGATGGAGTGCACTTAGATCTAATCCATTAATTACATATTTTAAGTCTTGGGTCCGCCAAATCAATGGTCAGATGTTTCTAGTTATTGTGGTAATGTGGTAATTTCTAGCTTATGTTTCTTTTTTCTGATTAACCCGTCAAGCACTTTTTATATATACTAGCAAACTTGCCCGTGCTTTGCAACAAGAGAAATAAATTTTGCACAGCTCTAGTGAACCTTCCGTGTTTCCATTTTCTCTCTCTGTACCGTCATCGATGGTGGTGACTTGTCCACCTTTTTATGATAAACATGGCCGGTCTCAAGGCTGTTAGCTTTGTCATCACACTCTAGCATGCCACGTCGTGGCTACCACGCGCAAAATTCAGAAAGTGGTAAATTGAAAAAAAAAACTTTGAGACCATCCCTACACCGACTTTTAGTTCTGCATGTCTTGCAATCGTGACATGCATCTTCATGTGGTTCAACAAAAATTATGTCTTAACATATGATTTGGTGCATTTCCTTATTATTCACAACGCACTCCCCAAGCGCCGCCTTGCTGTTTCAGTTCGGCGAGTTCCTCATGGATAAAGCCACCAACTCGACCACGCTAGAGTGGCCCTATCATGCGCCAGCCGACCCCGCCAGGGTGTTCACCATGTGAGCTCTTCCTCGACCTCTTCAGTTGATTCCTTGTGTGACTCCTCTGCGCAAGCCGTCATGCGGCCTTGGCACCGCCACACACGCTTCATCGGTATAGTCCCTTGTCATCTTCGGGCGTAGCCCTAGATTGCTTAGGTGTGGATGTCATGGCGAATGGGTTTTAGGGGCGACTCAGAGCGACCAATTTTTCAGGGCGATCCTGCATATGCCTGCAAAACCAGAGGAAAGGAATTGAGTCGCGATGAAGAAGGTGGAATGGAGATGTGCAGGAGTGCCGTGTCGGAGCAATGGAATAGCGTAGTACAGAGCATGGCAAAAATTTATTTGATACCATTCTATCTCAGATATACCACATAAAAAAATCACTATCATAAGTCCTAATCCGCTAATTAGATGTGGTGGGTCATCTTAAGTCGAACAAGCTCAGAGTAGGTCACCCAGTAGCTAATCCTCATTTGCTCGTAACCCAGAGAGCTCTGAACCTCGTGCATGTTGTAGATGGCAGCTCTGCATGCGGCGAAGTCCCTGTCTGCGTAGCACATGGACTCCAAGCCAGACACTCAGTTGATTGTGGATTACATGAATTGCAGGTTGTGGTAGTTTAGCGCAAGTGGGCAGACGAAAAAGTGGAGGAAGAGACATTTTTCTCGAAAAGAGGAGATACATTGCTATCAGATTCATGTTTTGTAACCACAAAAAGTTCTATATATCTCTTCTAATTCATGATGAAGATTGTATGCAGATGTCTAAAAATATTAGATTTATCTGACAGGAGAAAACATAAAAGAAGTATTTAGTTCTTCTAGACATATTAACAAACAGATAGAGAGGGTGAAATTATAACATAAGAATACACTACGTTCATAATTTAAATAAGGTTTCTGCGCATTAAATTGACATAACACGACCATTTGTCACAACAAAAACGAAATTCAGATTTCAGGTTGATGCACACTAATATTTTTGCAAGACATGGTGTTTTTGCTATATATGAGAGAGAGAGAAGCTTAGGTGAGGAGGAGGAACAGCCAACGCTGCGATAGAGAAGCTTCTGCGGCGTGAGAGGAAGAGCAGCACGCACCACAGCATTGATGGCCACAAGGAGAGACAGTGTTGGTCCTGCAGCCTCGGAGAGTGATGAAGCACCAGCAGCTCACCTCTAGTAGATGCTCATAAGAGAGGGAGATAATCGCACCAACACCGCGTGGGAGAGGACAGCTGCTGAGCGACACTTCGGAGATCATGCACCGCACGTGGACGGCAGTCGGAGGAAACACCAGAACAACAGGGACGGCACCGCTCTCTCCCTTTCCATCGCTCACGGCCTCCGACGTGCCAGCTCTTGTGGAACCGCTGCCCCATGTCGCTTCTAACCTCCCTGGTCGGGCGTTTGCGAGCAGATGGTCGGGGCGTGCCGCACGGTAGGCTCGCGGGCGGTGGTTATGCGCGGGTGGGTGGTGACGGCGGCTCGCAGGGGCAAGTGGTGGTGCACGGCGACATATGTAGTGCCGGCGGCCGTCGCGCAGAGTTTGAAACGGTGGGGCGCCTGATGGATAGCCTGGTCGCCGCGCCGGTACTAGGGAGGTGCGTAGGAGTAGGGCGCGCCAGGGGCATGGAGAGATACGTTCGCTGGGAGAAAAAAAAGAGATTGATCGAGGGATAAAGAGATCGATCGTTCCCTGCGATCTGTTCGGTGGAAAAAAATTGATCGGGGCTTGAGGAAACAAGGGAGGGAATGCCTTCTTTTTTAGAAATAGGAAAAAGAAGATTGATGTTGCGTAATTTGCTTTTTCAACTAATCTCTACTCCTACATGTTATTTTCCAGAAAAGAACTAATGTATTTGTGTGCAGGTCGGACTCCCCATACTGTAAGAAAAGAAGAAAGTCTTCATATACGTGGCAATGATAGGTTGTGTAGATGCTTTATATTTTCCGTAACGTTGTGTAGATCTATGTTTAAATCTCATCCGTCAATCTTTAAGGTTAACATAAAATCAATGGATATAAAAGGGCGACGTATGGAGAATTATGAAAGTCTCCGTCTTTTAATATTAGGTATAGATATAGATATAGAATAGATAGAAGATTAGCATGCATGGTTTTGCAATAATTCTTCATTTTGCTGTGATAATTGCAGATTTTTTTGGGACCCATCCGTATTTTTTTTCTTCAAAGGCTTATAATAATGTCATGTGTCACTCGTTATGCAACCTATCTTTTAAATTGACTCTTGAAATCCCATTGTGAGTGTGTTATTCTGATGTATATATTGAAATTCTTTATCTCTCCAGTTACGTCTATGCGTGAGTCTTTTCAAGCATGAAGAGCCGAAATCAATGTAAACAAATTGGTGGGGAGAAAGAATTAAATCGCTCGATCTCGAGCAAACAATCACCGGTTTAGCCAACATGCCACGACCAACTGGGTGTCAGTGTCAAACTGTCAGTAATATCATCCAGAACTTACTTGAAACTTCGGAACAGTTGACCAAGCTCTCCGTTTGGTTAGCTAGAAAATACAATCAACTTCGCAACAGTTGATTTGATTTTTCTTCAACCGTAGCAACAATTTTCTAGGCTAACCTTAAGAAAGCCGCCTCCTCCCTAAAAAAGCTTAGGGTTTCTCTGCCCCCACCGGCGGTGACGCCGGTCCACCTCATCTCCGGTAGGCTTAGGGCCATGGCAACACGGTGGATCCCGGTCCTTGTCGAAGGGAGGGCTCTATTTTAAGATGTTTCTTTGAGTTTTGTTAGGGTTCGTGTCCTACTCAGAAAGATGATACCACGGAGGCTCCCTGAAAATAGAATAAGGTTCTCTCTGCCTAGCCCTCGTCCGATGGTTTGTCTAGCATCGTCGGTGGTGTGTGTGAAGGTGTGTCTCCGACGGATTTATCCTTTGTGAATTTGCTCGAATCTGATCATAATTCATTTATGTTTGCGCTTCTTCAGGTTGGATTCTTTCGATCTGCGCTTCTCTTAATTGGCGTTAGTTGTAGTTCTGCTGCGCTAGTCTTGCGGGGCCTTAACACGACGACTTCTTGGCTGTCTACTACAACAAGTTTTGTCTGGCTTCAGCGAGGGAGGGGCGATGACGGCAGCGCGCCTTTGGCTCGCTCAGTGCTTGTAGTCATCGCTAGGTGGTCTACGGATCTGGATGTAATTTTTATTATTTTTGGTTTCATTATACTATCATGATTGAAGATAGATAGATCGAAAGTTTTCTCAAAAAAAAGTTTTCTAGGCTAATGTTAACTCCGCTAACTGTTCTGTTATAGGAAATTCGGATCGAAGAACAAACATGGTAGGACACATTTGGAATCTCTTTTATTATAGTGATACAATCAAGGGATTTGTTAATGGCGTCAATTAAAAAATTAGAAAAGGAGTGGCTATACCCATGTTGGATGCGGATCCGGCTTCCCTGCTCCCTCCCCATGCTCCAATCTGTGCTCCCACTTCATCCTACAGCTGTCTTTTTTTTCTAATCTAATCATCTCCCCTCTGATTTTAAGGGGGTGGGGCCGGACCTTATTTTGTTCCAATCAAATAAGGCCACATATGCGGGAGCACGGATGGGCGCACACGCGGGGAGCAGGCAAGTCTCGTGCATTGGATGCACCCACGCTGCACCCCACTAGTAGAAAAGGGGGCAACGGTCCAGGCCGGGTCAGCCCATTAGTCCCGGTTCAGTCTAGAACCGGGACAGATGGGGGCATTGGACCCGGTTCATGAGCCCAGGGGGCCGGCCGGGCCACGTGGGCCATTGGTCCCGGTTCGTCAGGACCTTTTGGTCCCGGTTGGTGGGACGAACCGGGACCAATGGGCCTGGCTCCTGGCCCACCACCATTGGTCCCGGTTGGTGGCATGAGCCGGGACCAAAGGGGTGCCTTTAGTCCCGGTTCACTCCACGAATCGGGACCAATGAGGTGCCTATATATACCCTCGCCCGCGAGCAGAGCAATCCGGTGCTCTGTCTTTCTGGGCCCGCGAGGGGAGGGGTTTGTGGTGCTCTAGCTCACCTCCTATGCACATGAGGTGTTTGATGAAATGCCCGAGCCACACTAGTTAAGCTTTCTCCTCTCGAAGCTCGACCTCAAAGCTCCATTTCCTCGAGATTTGTCTAGATTTAGCGGTCCGTCACGCCCCACCCCCGTATTCATCGCCGTCGATCACCCTCGCCGATCTCATCACCGACACCACCGTGGTGAGCCTCTTGTTCTTATCTTCTTTCTGAAAGGAAAAATATTCTTACTTGTATGTTTAGATAGATACTTGTATCATTTTCTTACTTTTATTATTGCATCTTATATAGTGCGATGGTTTTGGTATCTGCCCCCGTCGACCCTCGTCCTGTCTATGATTCGGATGTGGTATATATATTAATCTTTATAACTATTGGTTCATTTATTGTTTATGAAAATTATGCCGACCAACATGACATAGATTTTATTTATCTAGGATGTATGTGAACCGGAAATTCCAACCGACCCTATTGTCGAGAGGTTAAATTTAGTTGAAGAAGAAAACAATTTCTTGAAGGAAAAAATAAAAAAAATTGAGGAGGAGAAGATGATATTGGAGTTGCATGTTGCGGATGTCGTCGATGATCACAAGATCAAGATGGATGCAATGCGCTTGAAGATTAGAAAGATTAGAAAATATGCCATTCATACCGAGGCTTGGTATCATTATGCCGTTGGATCAATTGTTACCTTGGTTGCGATTATGATCGCCTTTGTTTTCGCATTAAAATGTTTTACATAGTTTCAATGTATGGTTTAATTAATTAGATGCTCTGAAGAGCTATATGTTGTTAGATGAGAACTATGTATGTACTTTGCTTTTAATGTGATGATGAACTTCTATTAATACCACGGTTGAAACGTCTGTTTAGAAACGGGAAGCATGCCAAGTCGATGCGATGGCACAGTGAGTACCGTAAGAAAGACGGGAAGTTGAGAGCACCCGCTGACAGGTCGCAGTGGAGAAAAATCATGAGAAAGTACTGGGATGAGTTTGCAGAGGACCCAAGGAACGTATGGTTTGCTTTAAGCGCGGATGGCGTTAATCCTTTCGGGGAGCAGAGCAGCAATCACAGCACCTGGCCCGTGACTCTATGTATGTATAACCTTCCTCCTTGGATGTGCATGAAGCGGAAGTTCATTATGATGCCAGTTCTCATCCAAGGCCCTAAGAAACCCGGCAACGACATTGATGTGTACCTAAGGCCATTAGTTGAAGAACTTTTACAGCTGTGGAATGGAAACGGTGTACGTACGTGGGATGAGCACAGACAAGAGGAATTTAACCTAAAGGCGTTGCTGTTTGTGACCATCAACGAGTGGCCCGCTCTCAGTAACCTTTCAGGACAGACAAACAAAGGATACCACGCATGCACACATTGTTTAGATGACACTGAAAGTATATACCTAGACAAATGTAGGAAGAATGTGTACCTAGGCCATCGTCGATTTCTTCCGACCAACCATCAATGTCGAAAGAAGGGCAAGCATTTCAAAGGCGAGGCAGATCACCGAAAGAAGCCCGCCATGCGTACCGGTGATCACGTACTTGCTATGGTCAATGATTTACACGTAATCTTTGGAAAGGGTCCCGGCGCACTAGCTGTTCCAAATGACGCTGAGGAACACGCACCCATGTGGAAGAAGAAATCTATATTTTGGGACCTACCCTACTGGAAAGACCTAGGGGTCCGCTCTTCAATTGACGTGATGCACGTGACGAAGAACCTCTGCATGAACCTGCTAGGCTTCTTGGGCGTGTATGGAAAGACAAAAGATACACCTGAGGCACGGTTGGACCTGCAACGTTTGCACGAAAAAGACGGCATGCCTCCGAAGCAATATGAAGGTCCTGCCATCTACGCTCTTACGAAAGAAGAGAAAGAAATCTTCTTTGAATGTCTGCTCAGTATGAAGGTCCCGACTGGCTTCTCGTCGAATATAAAGGGAATAACAAATATCCCAGAGAAAAAGTCCCAGAATCTAAAGTCTCATGACTGCCACGTGATTATGACGCAACTGCTTCCGGTTGCATTGAGGGGGCTTCTACTGGAAAACGTCCGATTAGCCATTGTGAAGCTATGTGCATTTCTCAATGCAATCTCTCAGAAGGTGATCGATCCAGGAATGGTACCAAGGCTAAGGAGTGATGTGGCGCAATGTCTTGTTAGTTTCGACCTGGTGTTCCCACCATCCTTCTTCAATATCATGACGCATGTCCTAGTTCATATAGTCGACGAGATTGTCATTCTGGGGCCCGTATTTCTACACAATATGTTCCCCTTTGAGAGGTTCATGGGAGTCATAAATAAATATGTCCGTAACTGCGCTAGGCCAGAAGGAAGCATCTCCATGAGCCATCAAACAGAGGATGCCATCGGGTTTTCTGTTGACTTCATTCCTGGCCTTAAGAAGATAGGTCTCCCTAAATCGCGGTATGAGGGGAGACTGACTGGAAAAGGCACGCTAGGAGCGGACTCAATAATATGCAGGGACGGGCATTCTTGGTCTCAAGCACACTACACAGTTCTACAGAACTCTACCTTGGTGACCCCGTATGTCGATGAACACAAGAACAGTCTACGCTCCAAACACCCGGGGTAGTGCGACGACTGGATTACATGTGAACACATTAGGACTTTCAGCAGTTGGTTGGAAGCACGTCTCAGAGGTGACAACACTGTTTGTGATGAGTTGTACTTGTTGTCCAGGGGACCATCTTTGACTGTATTGATTTACAAAGAATACGAGATAAATGGGAATACAATTTACACGATTGACCAAGATCAAAAGAGCACCGACCAAAACAGCGGTGTCCGCTTTGATGCAACAACCGAGAAGGGAAAGGACACATATTATGGTTACATAGTGGACATATGGGAATTTAACTACGGACAAGATTTTAAGGTCCCTTTGTTTAAGTGCAAATGGGTCAATCTGTCAGGAGGCGGGGTACATGTAGACCCACAGTACGGAATGACAACAGTCGATCTGAAAAATCTTGGGTACACTGACGAACCGTTCGTCCTAGGGAATGATGTGGCAAAGGTTATCTATGTGAAGGATATGTCTACCAGACCGAGAAAAAGAAAAGATAAGGAAACGAATACATCATACGATGAGCCAAAGCGCCACATAGTTCTTTCAGGAAAAAGGGACATCCTGGGAGTGGAGGGCAAGACAGACATGTCTGAAGATTATGAAAGGTTTCATGAAATTCCTCCTCTTCAATGTCAAGGCTGACCCAAGCATCCTGATAAACGATGAAGATTATCCATGGTTACGGCGCAATAAGCAAATGACAGAAGCGAAGAAAAAGTGAAGACTTTCTCCCACAACTATTATGATGATACCATGCCAAATTTGTAACAGACGAGTATGCTATGCCAACTTTTTCAGAGTTCATTTGAAAACTATGAATTTATGTCGAATTTTCTCTATAGGTGCATCTATGTTCATTTTTTTAGTAAAGTTAATCACAAACTTGTGATTCACACAAATTTCAAAGAATTCAAATTTTAACTATTCAAATTTGAAAACTAATGGCACTAACAGAAAGTTTATATTTTTTCTAAAACTAATGGCACTAACAGAAAGTTTATAATTTTGCTGACCTAAAAGCAAAAAGAATTAAAAAATAAAGCAAGAAACAAAATAAAATAAATAAAGCAACAAAGAAAACAAAAAAAACTAAAAAAGTGTTTTCAAATTTGAAAACTAATGGCACTAACAGAAAGTTTATAATTTTTCTAAAACTAAAAGCTAAAAGAATTAAAAAATAAAGCAAGAAACAAAAGAAAATAAATAATGCAGAAAACAAAACAAAAAAACTGAAAAAAAATTAAATATAGCAACAATAAGTATTTAGTTCTAAGTAGAAACAAAAAAACAAAAAAACAAAAAAAGTACCACCTACTGGGCCCCCACGGCCTGAATACGACTAGAAACCCTACCATGGGCCAGGATTCAAGCCCGCGGGAGGCCCAGTAGGCCCACAGGCACAGATTGCAGTGTTAGGCCCGAAAGCCTGCTTTAGAGAGGAGCTCGAGAGGGATGGCGCACCGCACCTTATAAACAGGTGCGCCTCCCTCTCAACTAGCGAGGTGGGACTAAATATTTGGATTCGGGGCAGCACAGGCCTTTGGTCCCGGTAGTTGGCACCAACCGGGGCTAAAGGGGGGCATTAGTCCCGGTTGGTGCCATGAACCGGGACCAAACCCTTTTCTATATAAGCAAACACTTAGCAGTTTTCGACCAAATCACGCACTTCTCCCCCGACGCCCCCTGCTCCTCCTCGTCGCCGTCGCCGCCCGACGCCCCTGCTCCTCCTCGTCGCCGTCGCCGCCCGACGCTGTCAGGCTGCTCGCCTTCGCCGTCGCTGCCGCCACCGACGCCGTTAGGCTGATCGCCTTCACTGTCGCCGCCGCCCCCTATGAGCGCATAGCCCCCTCCCGTCCCGCGCCCCTGCGCCCCTCTCCTGCGCGGCCGCCGCGCCGCCGCCCCTGCCCT
>NC_057812.1:12234355-12239624 GCF_018294505.1 Triticum aestivum | reverse complement strand
GCCCCTCTGCCCCGCCGGCGCCAACAATTTCTTTTATTAGTTTAAATTTTTTTCATATATATAATGTATGTGTATGTATGTGGCTATATGTTTCTGTTCATATGTTGCAATATGTTTTTTTATTTTTATTAGTTTATTTCTTTTGTTCATATGTGATGTATATGTGTATGTGGCTATAATGTATATGTGTATGTGATGTATGTGGCTAGAATTTGCTAAATATATATGTTAAAAATGTTTTTTTGTTCATAGAAAGTTTTTTGTTCATATATAGAAAGTTACAATTTTAGAAAAGTTTTATATATGCAAAAGTTACAATTTTAGAAAAAGAAGGATAGGAAAGAAGAAAATAAGAAGAGGAAAGAAAGAAGAAGAGGAGAGGAAAAGAAGAGGAGAAATAAATAAGAAGAAGAAAAAAGAAGAAAAAGAAGAGGAGAAGAAGAAAGGAATAGTGGAGAAGAAGAGAAAATCTCTTCTTCTCCACTATTCCTTTCTTCTTCTCCTCTTTTTTTTCTTCTTTTTTTTCTTCTTCTTCTTCTTAATTTTTATCGGGAATGAGGGTGTCGAGGATCGCCGAGGGGTTGAGGGTCGGGAACTAGGGTCGAGGGTTCGAGGGGTCGAGGATCGCTCGGCACTAGGCAACCTCCCGACCCCTCGGCGATCCTCTCGAACATGAGAGGACAAAGAGGATAAAAAAAGAAGAGGAAGAAGAAAAAAAGTGGAGAAGAAAGAATAGAGGAGTTCTTCTCCTCTATTCTTTCTTCTCCTCCTTTTCTTCTTCTTCTTCCTCTTTTTTTTATCGGGAACGAGGGTCGTCGAGGGACATACATGTAGTGTCGTCGTTGTCGATATACCCCCTCCCGATAGCTTCAACACGTGGGGGGGGGGTCGATATTACCCCCTCCTTGAAGCATTCTCGAGGCCACCCCAAACCCTTGAAGCGTTGTCGAGGCCACCCCAAACCCTAGAGAAGCAGCGTCGAGGCCACTAATTAATATATATGATTCCTTACTATGATTAGCTAGATAGTTCTACGTTTGCCACTAATATATCCATTTGTCATGTTTGAATAATAATTGCCATGTTGTAAATATTTATAGAAACTATGGACACCGCCCGAGACGAAGCAAATGAAGCGATGTTGAGGGACATAATCGCACAAGGAAGTGATGCCGTCTCGTCGTATCTCAACGACACCGATGGACTGGAAGGAGAGGGTGAAGAAGCTGGCTCTGGTGACCTAATGCCGGTGCAAGAAGAAGAACGTGAGGACGACTCCGGTGACCCAATGCCAGTGCAAGAAGGAGACCGTGATGACGGCTCCGGTGACCGAACCGAGTCCGGCCAGGTATATATATTAGTTAAGCCTGTGCTGACTAGCTAATTGATGCATTCATTGTTTTGGTATGTACACATATTAATTAAGTCTTTGCTCTTTTTTCTAGCCCTCCGGATCAAGCACAACTGAGGTAAAGAGACGAGGCCCGAAGAAAAAGTTGAGCTCGGATGAAAGGTTTGAGATCATAGCAATCGCGCCCGACGGCCAACCTATTGAACCCATCCGAACAAAGAAGGCATTTGTTGCTCAGTGCGGGGTTCTGGTTAGGGAAAAGATCCCGATCAACATCCAATTATGGTTCAAGCCGGCTACAGAAGACCCTGAGGTGTCTTACGTCAATGATATGCAGAAAAATGATCTTTGGACTGAGCTGAAGACAAATTTCACCCTACCCCCAGAGTATGATCCGGAGAAGCCAGTTAAAGAGCAATTAATCAAGTCTTTTGCTCTTAAGAGGATGGCAGACCTATTCAGGAGGTGGAAGAATGACCTAAATAGGTTTGTTGAGAAAAAAGAGACACCAGAATTCAAGGGCATATATGAGAAGATCAGAGATGACTGGCCTGCATTTGTGGCCTACAAGACATCGGAAAAGAGTAAGAAGATGTCGGCGACAAACAAGAAAAATGCTGCGAAGAAGAAGCTTCACCATCGCACGGGGTCAGGTGGCTACCTCGTAGCCCGGCCTAAGTGAGCCAAGGCTGAGAATGATCTGGTTGAAAAAGGGATCGAACCAGAGACAATGAGCTGGCCAGACCGTTGCCGGACTTGGTTCTTCGGGGCTGGCGGAACCTTGGACCCTGTAACAGGGAAGTGCATTTGGACGGATGAGCAACTTGACATACCCTTGAAGAAGCTTCGGTACTATATCGCTGCAGCGTAGAAAGGGACGTTCCTTCCAGACAGAGAGAACGACGAGCTCACAAAGGCCCTCGGAAATCCTGAGCACCCTGGACGGACACGAGGCACGCCAGGCTCCATTCCGTGGAAGGCTGGGTTTCCAGACGCAGGCGGTTACAAAAGCCATGAGAGGAGGAAAAAAGTGCAGCAGACCGAACTCCAGGCGCTGCACGCAAGGGTACAAGCGATAGAGGAACGAGAAGCAAATCGCAGCAAACGACTTGCCGAAACTTCCCCTGAAGCTACCCCGCCATCTCAGCGGAGAAGCAGCGTGGCTTCCACTGAGCTGCTTCAGCCGCAGCTTGTCTTGACGGCTCCTGCCAGCTATCCCGTGGATGCTATCACGGAGGCTCAAAATTGCCACCTTATGACGCAATGGATTAATATGAAGGTCAAGGCGGCTGTTGGCTCTATTTTTCCTAATGAACCCGGCGCAACTTTTCACTGCCGGCCTATTCCAGAAGGATATGCTAAGGTGATGGTGGATGAAATAACGGAGGGATTTGAGGACCTCCAGCTTGACCACCCTACCAGAGAAGGGGAGACTCCGCTGGGTTCTTCTCTGAAGACTCCATGCCTATGGCGGAAGGAGCTCATCAACCTTCCGAACTGGACGCCTCCGCCTCCTCCTCCTCCTCCGACGAGTCAGGGCACTCCGCCTCCTCCACCGCCTCCTCCTCCGGCGATGACGATCAGGGCCCTCGGCCGGTCCTTCTGCGGCGCGTGGCGGCACTCCGCCTCCTTCTCCGCCTGTGCCGGCGCGCCCGAGCAGCCAGCCTCCTCCTTCTCTGCCTTGTCAGCAAGGGCGGAAGAGATCCGCCGCCACTCCGGCAGCTGCTCCGGCGCATCATAGTCCTTCTCCTCCGCCTCGTAAGCAAGTAAAGAAGACGGCCGCTCCGTCTGTTCGGCCGGCATCTAGGAGTACAGCCAGAGGCGGGAGGACATACAGATTCGGTCCTTCTCTAAAGACTCCAGAGAAGTTACCATACGAGAGGACCCCGGAGAAGAACGCGAGGATCGCGGGAACCGAGGTGGATGACTGGTTTCAAGGGTTGAAAGCAAAGAGACATCCACCTCCGGAGGAGAAGGTAGATCCGGTGAAAGTGAAGCGCACTCTGGCTGCCCTGGCAAAACCACCCAAGTCTCCGCCGAAAGGCAACTATGAGCGCAATTGCAAAGACATGGGCCGAAGCAGAGCGGTCGGGAAGTACAATCAGTGATCAAAGGCTGAAAGAACCACGAGCAGCTGGGAAACAAATTGCCCAGCTCAGCGAACAAGCGAAGCAATCGTGCCCCCCGCTCAAGGTGCCTAGTGTCGATCCGAGGATGGTGCCCGGTTATAGAAATCTTGACGATTACCTGCCCGACGAAGTACATTATGATCCCATGGATGTGCAGATACACAGATACGAGTACGGGAAGCCTCTCGTCAAAGATAAAAAATCTCTATCAACGATGATGCGAAGATTGCATGATTGGTACTTGAAAATCTGCAGAGAGTCTGGGGGAGGAGTACTTTGTATGCGAGAGTTAAACCGGAGCATGACCTCTTTGGAATTGAACTGTTGCCTATTCCCTTTGAGGAGTTCTATCAGTTTTTCAATCAATTTCCCCTCGATAAAACAACGGTCACCTGCTACTGTCTGTAAGTACTACTACTTCTGTCATTAAGTCTCTCTATATAGCTCAGCTCTTTCATTGCATGTATTTATAATTATCCTCACTATATTATGCAGATTGAAGATCGCCGAATTGAAGAAAAGACAAATCGATGATATTGGGTTCGTTAACACATATCTCATAGATGCAACTGAGGTTGACAAAAGGCCCGAAGAAACCAAGGCCAACTTGCTACGATCATTCAAAATAAATGAACACAAAGATATAATACTCTTTCCTTACAACTTCAAGTGAGTGTTACTGTCTTGTGCATATTCGGTTTCCCTTATATATTAGTCCAGGTTATAGTAATGTAATTGATGAGTTATGCATGCGTGTGCAGGTTCCACTATATTCTCCTAGAGATTATTCTTAAGAAGGGAGTAGTAACTATCTTGGACTTTAGACGAAAAGATCCCCAGGAGTATGCGGACATGACTGAAATCCTCAAGAAGTAAGTTAAATCGATCATTATCCACCATATCAGCAACTTTGTTCATTTCCTGATATCAACTAATTGTTTTCTTTGTCTGGCAGGGTTTGGAGAAAATTCACCAAAAAAGCTCCGGGACTGCCGAAGGAGCTGCAAATTAGACACCCGAAAGTAAGTACTATAGTAGCATGTTCCGCGCATCTCCTAGTGATTCAAGCGCTAGTTTCATCAATACCATTTGGCATTCTTGCTTATCAGTTTGATTGACCTCTATTTCTTGTAAAGTGGTTGTGGCAGGAACAAGGGAATGATTTCGGTGGATACTACATCTGCGAGTCCATCCGCCACACGACCTGTGAGCGGGGCGGGTACACTGACGAACAATATGAAGTGCGTAAATAACAATATTCACAATTTTATTTTATTACCATCATTTGTGTTGAGTTTCATTCATTTATATATATATATATATATGTGTGTGTGTGTGTGTGTGTGTGTATGTATGTATGTATTGACCCCCTTCTTCAAATTAGATGTTTCGGATGCGGAATGAACTCCTAGCACCAGATCGCATGCGAGCAATTCAAGAGGAATTGGCGGCATTCTTTCTTGACCGTGTGATCGCTGAAGATGGAGAATACTATGTGGATCATGCGTCCATACTGTAGGAGATTATATTTATAAGAGATAATTATTGTATATATGTAGCCGGTAGTGTCGGACGATAGATATACGAGAACTTGTTGTTTGACCAATCTCTCGGAGAAGGAGAGGTGGTCGATATCACGTCTCTCTGTATGCATATATGTTCATGACGATCTTCTGTTTCCTTCGTTTGCTTGCTAGCTAGCTAGCGTGTCTAGTCCTCTCTACGTATGTATAGTATACGTAGCGTCGACCAAGCACGGACATAAGAGAGGACACTTCTCTCTATTAAT
>NC_057812.1:12209076-12234172 GCF_018294505.1 Triticum aestivum | reverse complement strand
TAGCCACAGAAATGCTGACGCGTGGAGGCTTATTGGTCCCGGTTGGTGCCACGAACTGGAACCAAAGGCCCTCCTGCCTGGGCTCAGCGCGCGGGCCACGTGGAGGCCCATCTGTCCCGGTTCTGGTTAGAACCGGGACTAAAGGGTCAGGGCATTAGTAACGACCCTTTAGTCCCGGTTCAGGAACCGGGACAAAAAGCCCTTATGAACCGGGACAATAGGCCCGTTTTTTACTAGTGCCCCTTATCTCCACCGTCCATGCATATGTCCTTTTTTTTGGGATATGGGCCATGTGAGTATTGTTGCCGGTGATTAACAGAGGAGGAGTTTTGGGACATCGGCTTTCTGTCAGAATGGTGCAACAGTGTTTGCTGTATGGCTACGTGTTTGCAAAAAGAGTGGGCCAGCTAGTAGAAAAATGCGGAACCTTGCTATACGTACGATGAATTTTCGTCCAACACTCAGTACGATTAGAGACAAATCATAGATTATCAGTTTGTGGGCCATAGCATCTGCTCTCCGGTCGTACCAGCGTCCGACTAAAAAGAATCGTACGTACAGCAGTTTTGAAAAATGCGGGGCGGCTAGGAGAAGTGAGAAGAAATTTCTTTGAGAGAGAGAGAGCCTGCGTAGAAGACTCAAAGAGAGATTGTTTTGGCGAATTTAAAGAGAGAGGAAACATGTGAGAGAGAGCTTGCGCATCTGAATGTAAATTTCATTGCATGGCTGACTGTTGCATTTGACTTGAGAGAGAGATAAATATGGTCAAGAAGAAAGTCCCTTTGTCTGCATGTGCATGCAGAATCTTTCATGAGAGGGTGAGACACATGACGTGAGGAGAGAGAGAAATGTCCAGCAGATTATTGTATATACTGGGATTTAACTTCTGACGCATGTGCTGTTCATGGAACAGATCTCGAGAAACATTGCAAAAGACAAACGGTCTGAATATGGGATGTAGCGTGGGCGCATCTATCCTGGGTATAGAAAAACCCACTCTCTTCAAAAATATTTGGAGATTAATTTTGAAGTGGGTAGTCACGTAGATGGTGCGGAAGGAATTCTGACACCGTCACCGATCCACCAAATCCCCAATGGCGCCGCAGCCAACCTCCAATCCAGCACCACCGCTGGAGCCGCCGTTCTTTCCAACCCAAGACGGGCTCATGGAGGAAATCTTTGTCCCGGCTACCATGATGCCACCGCTGCCGGCTCCAAGTTCCCACCAAACCCCACTGCCGGTGCTGTCCATCACCGATATCCTGGATGTGCTGCTCGAGGAAATCTTCCTCCGCATCCCCACCGCCGCCGACCTCGCCTGCGCCTCCATCGCTCGCGCTTCCTTCCACCGCATCATCTCCGACTACTCCTTCCTGTGACGATACCGCGCACTCCACCATCTGCCTCTCATCGGCATGCTCTTCGTCCCAGCCCAGCCGCCGCACCCCTCCGCCGTCCCCGCCCGCGCCCTCGTCGGCTTTGACTTCTCCCGCTCCTCCCTCCTGCCATCCTCTGCCGACCGTTCCTGATGTCCAATTAACTTCTTTGACGGACTCGCCCTCCTCGCCGGCGCCCCGGTCGAGGAAAAAAGCGGCAGACGCATCCTCGTTGGCTCCGCCGAGATATGCGACTGGGAGCACCACAATTTTTTGGTCAGGGACCTTGCCGCGTGCGACCCCGTGCAACGCTGCTACGTCCTGGCTGCTGCCCACAGTCCCCGGCAATCTGATCACTAGGCCGGATCTCCTCAGTCTGGAAACGTTCCTTGCTCGCGACGAGGATGACAAGGACCCTTTATCATTCAGGGTGCTATGCCTCGTGGAATGCAGAATGAATCTTCTGCTTCTCGTCTTCACCTCTTTGCATGGACTATGGCATGTTCTCACTTACAATCAATGGAGTGCTGATTCTACATTGAGATGCTTCATTTCGAAACTACGAGTTTGGGCTATCAAGCGTTATTTCATCCACGGGCATTTCTATTGGCATTTGCATTTCCAGAGCGAGTTGCTTGTGCTTGACGTGTGCACAATGGAGTTCTCTGCTGTCGACCTGCCACCTGAACAACTTGGGAATAGCAGTTTTCTCATTGTGGAGACGCCGGAAGGAACGCTCGGGATGCTCACTCGAGGCTTTGATTAGGATAGTGATGATGACCGATATTGGCTCACATATTCCATTATGAGAAATAACCAATGGCACTTTGAGAAGATCATCTGGTTGCCGGTAAAGCGTGCGATTCTGGTTGGTGTCACTGGGGTATACCTGATCATAGAAGCGGTGTACACCACATCTTCACACGATGAGCCGAAGTCTGGATACTTTTCAGTGGACTTGAAGATATTGCAGGTGGAGTTGTTTGCTGCACCTAGCAAACCCATCTATCCTTGTTGATTATATGCTGGTTTCCCACCATCATTGTCTGCACCTACTATATGAAGCGGTGAGTATGTTATCTACTCTACCGATAAATTTGATGCTTGTTATATGTTCTTCAGGGCCTCGTATTTCTATTGGTGCCTTGTTCATATTGAAAGTTCATGCTGTTCCATCTATCTAGAGATGCTGATCGAGCAATGTCGAAGAAAACTTGATTCCTCTAAGTGTGTTTTGGTCTAGGAAGAGAAAGTGATGAATGCACTGGATTCATCCGCTTGTTCAATGCCGATGCCAGCCAAGTCAAAAGCTATGATGCAGCGGCAGTAGCACCATTACGAGTTATTTTTACTTAAATAAAAAAGGTACGTACTTTTTTTCACTTGGGCGACGGTTATTAGCACAATTTTTTTTGAGATGCTTGTTAGCACAATTTGCTCTAGGTAGTCAATTATTCCTTATCTCACTGCACGTAAGATTCAAAAGGTAAAAAGAAAACTCGTGCGTAGGAATAGGGTTTCTGTTTGCCGAAAGCAGCGCACAACAATAGGTTGAATCAGACCAACTCCCCCATGAACCCTAGCGCCCCATCCCCAATGAACATGAAGAGAGAAGCAAGTGATCGAGCAGAGCAGCAGCAGCAGCAGGTGGGGGAGATGGGCGACGCGGTGTTGACATCGGCCTCTGTCGGAGCAGCTGTGGGTGGGGAGCGGGGCAGCCCAGCGGCGGAGAAGGGGCGGGGAGACGGAGCAGCAGCCGTTGGGCGACCTCTGTAGCGCAGAGTCCAAGAAAGAAGCCCTGCTGGTCGCCGCCGCCGCCCGTTTCTGCTCCGATGCTCCCCCCGGGCTGAACGCGAGGGGAGAAACACAAGGACGGCTGAGATCTGTCAAAAACGATTCGTGAGGAGGGGCACGATCGTCTTTTTATGCCCGCGGAGAGCGCGCGTACAGCCTTGTACGAGCCCCCACCGGCCCGATTACTTTTGTACGCTGAGGGTATGCATGTATTGTACATGTGCGTATCGTTTTCCCTGGTCACATGCGGTGGGCGTGTGCTAGCCACGCGGCCACGCGACGCACGAGAACTTCCAAAAATGTCACATCCTATAAAGAGGGAGGGGAACCACCACCGGCCGCATCGCCCCCACCATTTCCCCCCAAATCGGCTCACTCCCTCTCACCTTGCTGCATCGTCTCCCCTCGTCTCCATCGCCCCGCCACCGCACCTACTCGCTCAACCCCACCGCCTCCCTCTCTCCGGCGGGTTCTCTTAGGCTTCGATGGCGCAAGGTCGTGGCGCTGCCGCCGCTGTGCACGGATTTGCGGTCGAGGCCGCGAACACTGCGGCAGATGCCGTCCAAGAAGTGGCCGCCGTCGGCGGTGCGGGAGATGCCGCACCCGCATTCGCTGGATCGGTCGCTGCAGCGGCGGATCTGGTGGAGCAGGGGGTGGTGGGCTCGGACTCCGTCGTGCCGGACCTGGTGGTGACGGTGTCTGGCGGCGCACCGGATGTAGGTGCGGAGGCGAGCGACAAGCAGGTGGTGGATGTGGTAATGCTTCTCGTTCCCCTCCTCTCATAGTTGTAGTTGATAAGCAGAAGATTTAGTAAATAGGTTTTTTGTTGTAGATTTATGATTGAATGCGGCACCCCCTTCTGCTTTTTAGGGTTTTTTGATTGAATGGGGAACCCCATTTGAGAGTTAGCGTTTTTCGTAGTTGATTCGTGCTTGAATGCTAGAGAGATCATAATGAGAGTTAGGTTTTTTATATTAGAATCTGGATTGCCTCATGTGCTCAGATTTTGTTATGTGTTGTATATGTTGTTAGATTTGTTTTGCATATTCCCTCAGTGGGCCACGGCAGGGGCTGAGCAGCCACCCAGTGTATCTATTAAAGTTGATATTGTACAAATGAGGTTAAAATCCTACTTCGTTCATTTGAAGTATATCAATTAATTGTTGAAATGAACACAGTACGTTTAACTAGTGCACAATTTCAAAATAGTTAGGAGGTTCACTTCATTATCCATAAACTGAAATTGTAGGTAGGTTTATTTTTGATCTGTAGGATTCCTGTACTTATAAAGTGAACCATACATAGGTTTGCTAGACATGCAACTATGCCAGATGACCAACTCATATTAAATTGTTGTTGCATAACTCCATGCATGAATGTCATATGAAATAGTTTCACACCTAGCACCAAAAATTGCACAAAGCTTTCCTTTCCTGAAGCTCAGGGCATTACAATATACCATCCAATATAAGGTTCAAAGGATAGGGCAGCTGATGCACCACTATGTACATTACATGAGCCAGATGAACTAAATGCAATTAATTGTTGTGAACCACAATGGCTCACTGATATAGTTCCAGGGTACATCAAAGAATGTACTATCTCCATTGGCAGTCCTGAGCACTCAAAAGATTAGTGTTGGTGCCCAGTCTGGCGTTATAGTGTGATGGACCGCAGTCAGCATAACCTAAAATATTATTTTGACCAAGCTATCATTGTAGAATGCTTGACCTTTGGATACAGTTTAATTTTAGGTCAAAGTATCATTTTAGGTTATTAGAAGCACATTGCAGATTGCTTGACCTTTGCATACTGTGTTATGTAGTTAGTAGTATAATTGAATTACTTATATTGCAGGAAGAGGAAGCTGCTGGCACCAAGCGGAAGCTGGACATCACTGGGTTCAAGGACCCGTATGATCCTGACTATGATGACGACGACGACGTGTATGAGGTAACCCCAAGTAGTTTTTTTTGTCTGTTTATTAATTTGTATGAGATGTTGTTTGTTGATGATGCCCTATCTGAATGCCTCTAAATTGGATTGTTATGTAGTTTATTCATTGATATCATAAAGTTGTGTTGTTTGGTCATTAATTAGCTCTAAATGGCATATTTGTGGTCTTTGTTCATGAAACCATATCTGAATGCATATAAATGGAAATATTCTGTTGTTTGTCCATTAAATTATTCTAAAATGGAAAGTTTTGTTATACTTTCATTTAATTCCTCTGAAAGTTGTTGTTTGTGCATTAATTAGCTGTAAATGAGATATTTGGGATGTATTTTCATGAAACCATATATGAATGCATTGGTTGTCCATTAAATACTTCTAAAATTGAATATTTTCTTATATTTTCATTTAATTTCCTTCAATTTGAAATTTCTATTGTTTAGTTCAGTATAAGCAGTATATGAATGCATCTACATGGGATATTTCTGTAGTTTGTCAATGAAATTGATGGAAATGGTAATTTACTGTTTTTTATTTAATTAAATTACTGTATGTGGCTATTATGTTTGTTTGTTCATTAAATTCCAGTAAATGGCAACTATCTGGTGTTTGTTAATTACAGTACTCTAAATGGGAAGTATGTATTTATGCAAATCATTTGTATGTGCAATACAACTCTGGAGATGAGGTGGACGACTGGAACCAAGAGTCCTTCATTGAGCATGAAGCCGAGAAGATCAGGGAGAAGGGCAAGGCGGCGTACTACAAGTGGGGCAAGTTCAAGTGCCCATACTGCACCACTAAGCCCATTCCCAAGGATGGGCTGTATGAGCACCTTATGTCGCATGCACGTGGTTTAGCGACGAGTGGGAACGACGTGAAGATCAGGGCAGAGCATGCAGCCCTCCTGAAGGCTATGGGTCCCATCTAGTCACCCTCTGTGAAGCTGGTAGTCATACTCATCATCAATATAGTTGATGATGTTTTTCTTCTGCGCAAGTATGGTTCTGAACAGTGAATTTGGAAGGTGGAAATGGTACTCATCATCTAACATATAAAGCCTCCTAGACTCCTAGTCACAACCGATGCCTCGAGCGCACCGCACCACGCGAGGAAAAAAATCACCGCATCGCCCCGCGCGTGAAAAAAAAAACAGCCAGGATGCAGCGCACCACGCGAGGAAAAAACCACCGCACCGCGCGAGGGACGCGCTCGACGGCCGTGGTGAGCCCCGTGCCCGTCCTCTTTCTCCTCCATCCCCGTTCCCTCATCTAACCCTAAATCTCGCCCCAACCGTCTCTTTCCTCCCCGCGCCGCCTGCCCCGGATCTGGAGGAAGAGGAGGGAGGCAGGATCTGGAGGAGGAAGAGGAGATCCGGGCGTCCCGACGGTGGCTCGACCGATGCGAGGTGACGACGAGCTAATGAGTGCCTCTTCGACTCCTTCCTCCGTCCTCGCCGCTGCCGCCGCTCCGACTCCTCTCTCCGTGCTCACCACCGCTGCCGCCTCTATTTACGTCCTGCGGGATGACGCCGCAGCTCCGTCTGACCGACCCTCATGGAGGCGGTGCTGCCGGCCATCGTTCTCAACCTGAGCTTGCCGCCCCCCTGCTTCTGGTGACTAGCAGCTAAAGGAAGGAGAGGGGAGCTCGACGGACTGCGTCTCATACAGACCCACACACCCCCTGACTTCGACAAGACCAGGTGATCTTATTTCCTTCCCCTTTTCACAGTGGTCCAGGCAGAGATGGTACAGTGGAGAAGGCAGATTATATTTGAGCAGACCAACCTTTCTTTCTATAGAAATTTCCCCCCATATTTATTGTATATCAATAGAAGAGAAATGATGTTGTAGTGAAGTTTTCAGTGTTGTGTATGTCTGGTCTGTAGGAATGATGGTCGAGAAAATGGTCCAGGCAGAGATAGACTAACATAGTTCTAGATGCTCATACAATTTCAGTGTTGTGTATATGTGGTTGCAGTGCAGTTTTGTTGATCTACATGCATTTTCAGCATTATAGTATTGACCCCTCGTCCGCCCCGGGTGCGGAGGCGAGCTTCCCGGCGACGGTGGCACTGGCTTGAGGCGGGGGAGCGGCTGATGCAGGGTTGGATCGAGGCATGGGAGCGACGGATGCGGGCGTCTACCTGCGAAGAGGCGAGAGGAGCGGTGGTTGCGGCGTTGAGCTGCGAAGAGGTGCCGCTCGGGCGCGAGACCACAGAGGCGGGAGCGGCTGCTTCGGGCCCCGGCCGTCTCATTCACCGATGACGGCCTCCTCGGCCTCAACATCAAGGGCCGCCTTCTCGCAGAGAAGAACTTCAAGCTGGTACAGTAGAATCACTGCCCATTCCCCCAACCATCAGCATTTGCCTTCATGGCCATAACCATCTTGATTTTGTATTACCTGTACCTAAACCTGAACCTTGTCGTTCCTCTGTTCCTGCCTGCCTGCAGAAGAGGAAGAGCGGCGCCGTCGAGTTCGCCTAGACCATACTCGACTTCAGAAAGGGCCAAGACGTCAGGATCAAGGCCGGATACGAGCTCTATCGCAAGGTACGACGCAGGCTACACACATTTGTTCTGTTGGTTAAGCCGGCTCGTTCCCTTCCCTTCATGCAATGCGTGCAAGACCCATTGCCGTCGAATATACATGTGTCTCTGCTGCATTTATCTACAGAATTAACATGCTAAATTCTATTGCAAATATATTATTCTGACATGGGTCTACTGGGATTCATTTGCTGCTTCTGTTTTGATTGTTCCCACTAAGATCACCACCGCTTGTGCCTGAATTTCTATCAGTCAGCAGCAACAAACCCTTGTACCAGCACTAAATATTATATGTCCATGCAGTGGGAAAGTGCAGGCCAGTTTCTCTTTTGTAAAGCAAAAAGGTTCAGAGCAGCACACACTTGCTCCTCACCAGTCACATTCGCTCAAGAAACCTTAGCACATATCAGTACATTGGTCCGATTACTTCTGGCACAATATCAGAACATTGGCCAGTTTCTCTGAAAGCAAAAAAAGTATTGCCTTGAATTTGATACCCATTTTTTTCTCTAGCTGGGAACTAAAATGTTCTCTAAGTAGTGAGTGGTAGTCTGTATGAAGATTCTTCTCTCAGTCATCTAGGTTCCATATCCAGTTATTTATTGTTAATACTTAATACTCTGATGTTATTGTACATCATTTCTAATCTTTGTATTTATACTGAAGGTACAAAGCTGAAATGCTTGATGATGCGCCTCGTATATTCGAGGCTGTTTTCCAGTGTACCCTTGAGGTAGGAATTACAACCTTGTTTGATTGTTCGGTCTGGCCAGATGATTACTAAAAATTTCGAAGATTATCCTAAGCCCGCCTCAAGTTTTTTTTTCTTTACTTCATGCTATTGGCACCCATTGCTTCAAAGCTTTAATTCAGCTTTCCAGACAGGTTTATGATGACTTTTTTAATTGCTACTATCAGCTCCTTCGATGTTATCTATTAATACAGAAACCCAAATTACTTCTCTTGAATTTGATCATTGGACTATTTGTTTCAGCAATTGAAGCTTGTGATGTATTCGATTAACTAAGTATGCTTCCTGCTATTTTTTTACACTATTGTTAATGCCAAACTGTTGTCATGACTTACTGGTGAAATTTAGAAGTGATATATTTGCACATATATACGGGTATTTAACTTAACATGATCTGCATGTTCTGAATCTGCAGTTCTGCACTGTGCTCTGCTGGATGTCGCCTAAGAAGAGGATGCGGCAGTCTCAGCCACATTTGGTTTTCCTAAGCTAATGCGGGGTTTCTTTCCCTTATATTCTTGCAAGATGTGGTAATATCTTTCATGCCGTCTCCTGTTCGATGAAATGCCTGTGAGCTGAAACATTTTGCATTGCATGTTTCTCTGCCTGTGCAGGTTCTTTGTTGGTTCGTTCGACCATGCCGTTAACCAACAAGGTTAGGTCTACTCAGATTGCCTCGGGTTCTTACTTCTTGATAATATAGGCCGTGAACTCCTGCATTTGTGCGGCTAGGTTGCCTGTCTATGTGTTTCGGGGTTCACCTTATTATGCTTGTCGTGCTTTGTGTGGGTTTTCCTTCAGATCTTGTTAGAAAAAAAATGTGTTCTTGATTACTTATGCTTGTCTTGGTGGTTTTCTTCCTGGGTGAATGTGTGCTCATATGCCATTGGTCGATATCCATGTTTACAGAGGATGCCCACTTTTCTTAGTTTCATACCGATTCTTAATAGTCTTGCAATGCCTGCTCGGGTTAGTTCTTTAAATGAGTAGAGATAATAAATGTATGGGGGTTCCAATATCAAATGTACCACCTGGTTATTGTTTACCCAACTAATACGTGCTGCTTGGTGATAAAGGAAAAACGGCTAGAAAAATAATTAATAAAGTGTACCATCTGCTTATTGTTTTATACACAGTCGCTTGATTCTTTTGTTCCTCTATAGGCCTCTGATCATGTCTGCAGTGTGCGGCTAGGTTGTTCATCCGTCTGGGTCGTAGGTTCTTTCCTTCCTGCCAACGGCGGGTACAAGACTCGAGCGGTTAACGGGCAAGCACTATATGCACCATTCATCTATGCTAATATAGCATGTTTTGTAAAGCCAATGTATGCTATCACCAAGTGATCTGAATATTTTCTTTCAAGCATCAAGCTTTCGTGTAATGGAATATAAGTATTTTAAGTTGATTCTAAATCAATCTCATACACATGCTTTGAATGCTTGGCTCGCTCTCGCTTTTTGCGTCATGGTCAAACATGCAGCGATGACTTTGTTTAATATTTATCACTTCATAGCGCCTATATGTGACTATCTACTTTCTTTGCTAATAACATTGTAAATAATTAATCGTAAGCTTCTTAGAACATTATGTATCATCACTAAGCATCTATCTACCAGCAATAAATACTTATTTTCATATGTTTCAATATGTGCCCGAATAATATTAATGTACATTATTTCAATACATGGCTTACTCTCGGCCTTTGCGCCATTGGCGCAACTGGTCATCTAGTTAGTATAGTTGATGATGTTTTCTTTTGCTCTAGTATGGTAGTGAACTGTTGGAAGGTTGTAGTATGGCAGACTTTTAAGTAGTATGGCAGAATCTTAAGTAATCTAGTATGTCTCTGAAATATATATACTGTCTAGATACAGGTTAGCTACACTTTGTTGCAGTGTTTATATTCTGATGCTTCAATGATCACAGTAGGTGCTTCAATGTTGCTTGACTGATGAGACATGCTGCATACAGTTCCCATGATGTGGCCATGTGCTTGGTAATGGTGTGTGCAAAGAAGAACAGTTGAATGAAGACTTAATGGATTTTTGTAATAAACGAGCGAAATAGAAGAAAAGAAATTATCTTAATTATTTGAATTTGTAAACTGCAACTGACTTATAAGAAAAAGAACAAGAAAATGTTAAAAAGAAAAAGTAGTGTTTGCAAAATATAATGTTTGAATTAGCATGGAGTTTTTATGTCGATGTTTTCAACTGTCACATTTATTTGTCCTACCATTACAAATGTTTTTTATAAAGTAGACTAGCCTTATCTACATAGGTTACAAAGTGTAATACATGGACTTGAGGTTTTCATAAGTTAGCATGATTGCATATTCCATTTCAAATATATTTTAAAAATTAGAAAATGTTGAAAATCTTTTATTGTCAATGTGCATAAGTTAGCATTATTGAATACTCCATTTCAAATATATTATAAAAATTAGAAAATGTTCAAAATCATTTTTTTGTCAATGTGCATAAGTTAGCAATATTGAATCTTCCATTTCAAATATATTATAAAAGTTAGAAAATGTTGAAAATCTTTTTTTGTCAATGTTCATAAGTTAGCATGATTAAATCTTTCATTTCAAATATATTATAAAAAATGGGTCTAACTTAAGCCAGTTTTTGAACAAAGGTGATTTTTTGCACCACCTCCAAATCACCCAAATTTTCTTGTACATGGTGACCTACATGTGCCAAAGATGGCTATGAAAGAAATTTTGAAAATAATATATTTTACAATGCCCCCTTGAGGTATAGACCGATGTTTTGACCAGTCAGTCTAGAGGGCAATATAAATTAATAAAAAATACAAAAAAATTAATACCTTGGAAACCTAGCTTTGTTTGTGCAAGAGATCATGTGTGAAAAAATTGAGGTGATTTGGAGGTGGTCGAAAAAATCACCGCATTACGGAGGGGCCATTTGGTGCCAGTTTTTGAACAAATGTGATTTTTTTCCACCACCTCCAAATCACCCAAATTTTCTTTTACATGGTGACCCACATGTGCCAAACATGGCTATGAAAAAAATTTGGAAAAATAATATTTTACAATGTCCCCTTCAGGTATAGACGGATGTTTTGACCAGTCGGTCTACAGGTCGTTATAAATTAAAAAAATTCAAAAAAATATAAAACCTAGGAAACCTAGCTTTGTTTGTCCAAGATATCATGTGTGCCAAAGTTGAGGTGATTTGGAGGTGGTCGAGAAAAAACCTAGAACACTGCTCCAGCGTGACGCAACGTGCGTTTTGTGTCCGAATTCGTGCACACCTTGCATGGAGGGCCACATTGGCCATGCCCACATGCTCCCAAAAGTTGGGGTCGTCTCATGCATGCCCCACATGCACCATTTACAAGTCGGACCATTCGGGTCTGCCGGAGGGCAAGTCTGAAAGAGGTTTTCCTTGCCGGTCCCACCAAATGATCCCAAACTTTATGCACACCCTACCATGACCATGGCATGCATGTGGGAGGAGAATTCATACACCACGGCCTCATTTGTTTTGAAATCCCATTGATAGCCATGTTATTACATGTAAGTGAGCATGTGTAAAATTTATTAGGTGATTTGAAGGTCAAAACACATGGCAATATGGCAAAAAAATGTGTATTGCATGCAAGTGAGCATGTCTATAATTTAGAACGTAATTTGAAGATCAAAAAACATGGCAATATGCCAAAAAATGCCCACCTACAAGAGCAGCAGAATTCATACACCACGGCCTGCATACGACTAGGAACCCGGCCGTTCATGGGCTAGGACGCGGGCCCGTGGTGCAGAATTGTCTGCTTCTGGTAGACCCCACAGGGCTGATGGGGTGAGAGTTATGCAATGTACTGCCTGCATATGATAGGAGCTTGAGTGGGGAGTCGCAGCCGGGTATATAAACCGGTGCGGCGCTCTCTCGCTTGGCGAGGTGGGACTAAACTCCCACCACCCCATGGTTGTGCCCTAGCTTGTGCCCTGCGCGGCTCTGCCTTGGGCCCAATTCGGGCGGGCTGGCCCAAGGCAGCCTTACCGGCGCAATGAAATAAGAAACTTTTATAAATTCTTAAATTTGTTTCTGTTTTATAGTCTCTCTTTTTTCACTTCTTAACTCCAAAATTTCTTTTCTTTTTTATATTTCTACTATTTAAAATCAAATATCTTTTTTCTATATTATTTCTAACAGTGTTTAATAAAATTAAAAAATGTGCCAAATTCTGTTGTGTTTTATTTCATTTGTTCGTTCTCTTTTTTATATTGATAATATATATGAAATATAAACTAAAATGGTGTGTTTTATTTCAATTCTTCATTCTAATATTTCTTATCTTTATTATATTTGAAATATTTTTAGTTTGTAAGATAAAATGTTTTGTTTCATTTCACTTCTTCATTCTAATATTTGTTCTCTTCTTTATATTTGAAATATTTTCAAAATGTAAGATAATATGTTATCTTTTATTTCACTTCTTCATTCTAATAGATCTAATCTTTTTTATATTTGAATTATTTTTTGAATGTAAGATAATATGTTGTCTTTTATTGCACTTAATTTTTCTTCTGTTTTCTATATTCTCCTCTTTTCTTTGTTCTAACAGTTATAAATTTAAATAATGTATGATATAATGTTGTCTTTTATTTCACTTTTCATGGTTGTTCTTCCTAATTATAAATTTTTCTTTTCTGTTTGATACTTGACATATTATTAAACCAAATCTAGTCGGGACAATCGCATGCATGCCTCCACTTGCACCATGTACTAGAAGCAGGTTTTTCTTCTCGGTCTCACCAATTGATACCAAACTTTATGCACACCCTACGATGACCATGGCAAGCATGCATGGCAAGTATCGTTCATTTCCGACACTCGATGCGTTTTGTAGGGGTTTTGAAGCGATAAGACCCTAGAACAGTGCCCCAACGTGACGCAACGTGCGTATTGTGTCCGAATTCATGCACACCTTGCCTGGGGGACCACATTATCCATGCCCACATGGTCCCAAAAAGTTGGGGTCATCTCACGCATGCCTCCACATGAACCATGTACAAGCCTGACCATTCGGGTCTGCCGAAGGGCAAGTCTGAAAGAGGTTTTCCTTGCCGGTCCCACCAAATGATCCCAAACTTTATGCACACCCTACCATGACCATGGCATGCATGTGGGAGGAGAATTCATACACCACGGCCTCATTTTTGTTGAAATCCCATTAATAGCCATGTGTATTACATGTAAGTGAGAATGTGTAAAATTTATTAGGTGATTTGAAGGTCAAAACATTAACTTGTCATATATGCAAAACAAATGTGTATTGCATGCAAGTGAGTGTATAACTTAGTACGTGATTTGAAGATCAAAACACATGGCAATATGCCAAAAAAAGATGCCCACCTACCATAGCAGGAGAATTCATAGACCACGGCCTGCATACGACTAGGAACCCAGCCGTTCATGGGCCAGGATGCAGGCCCGTGGTGCAGAATTTCTCTGCTGCTAGTAGGCCCCACAGGGGCAGAGGGGAGGAGAGTTAGGCAATGTACTATCTGCATTTGATTGGAGCTTGAGAGGGGCGTGAGGGAGTCCTGGATTAGGGGGTGTCCGGATAGCCGGACTATAACCTTCGGCTGGACTCTTGGACTATGAAGATACAAGATTGAAGACTTTGTCCCGTGTCCGGATGGGACTTTCCTTGGCGTGAAAGGCAAGCTTGGCAATACGGATATGTAGATCTCCTCCCATTGTAACCGACTATGTGTAACCCTAGCCCTCTCCGGTGTCTATATAAACCGGAGAGTTTTAGTCCATAGGACGAACAACAATCATACCATAGGCTAGCTTCTAGGGTTTAGCCTCTCTGATCTCGTGGTAGATCCACTCTTGTACTACCCATATGATCAATATTAATCAAGCAGGAGTAGGGTTTTACCTCCATCGAGAGGGCCCGAACCTGGGTAAAAACATTGTGTCCCTTGTCTCCTGTTACCATCCGCCTAGACGCACAATTCGGGACCCCCTACCTGAGATCCGCCGGTTTTGACACCGACATTGGTGCTTTCATTGAGAGTTCCTCTGTGCTGTCGCCATCAGGAAGGATGCCTCATCCCGTCTTTAAAGACGGCACTGTTGCTAAGGGAGTTTTGGCTTTCGGCCAAACTCTCCGGCTAGGTGGTTTTCTTATGACCACCTGTTCGGCCGCTGCGCCGACGATGACTTCTCAGGTCATCAAAAGCTATCTTCACGTCAACTCGGAACTCGCCGAGCAGTTAGATCCAATGGAGCTCTCTTCCTTAAACGAGCTCTTGGATCGCATCGCCGCCCTGGGAGTCGCTACAGACTATGATCAAATTAGGCCTAAACCCGATCTGAGAGAGATTAACTCTCCCTATGTCACCCATCACGTTGCAGTGGTGGAGGAACAATGCGGTGACCCTTCATCTATCTTAAGGACTAGCTATGTCCAGATTCCCGATCCCTCCAAGCCGGATACCCGCAGAGGGGAGGACGTCACTCAAGCCCTGAACCTAGAGTTAGGCAGCTGGCTAGATTCATTGGACAACATCCAAGAATCCAAGCTTCTGAGTTTGGAAACTCCTTGGCCCTTGAGTCTCAGATTGGGTGAGGGTTTGGATTCAATTCCACCCACCCACCCAAACATAAGCGATCTATCCCAAATTAGGCAAGAGCCCGAAGAAACAGTACACCATTACTGGGCTAGATTCCTCCTGGTCATCAACAGGATCAAGGACTGCCGCGAGGAAGACGCAATTAATTCTTCTGCAATAATTGCACGGACAAGGGAATCTTCAACGCCACAAGTCGCCGTGAAATTACACGCTTCGCCGACTTGGCATCCATAGTACGAAAGTATTGTGCGATGGAAAGCGCCTAGAAAACCAAAATAAAATTTTGGGACAATCCGGCCCTGAATACAAACCCAGTCTGAAATAAAAGGGTGCATTATCGCCAGGCACCCGGGTTAAACACCAAAAAGCAAAAACCCTCTACAGGGCATGGAACCGTACTGGAGGGATGGCTCAATGGACCTTGTAAAATTCACAGTGCAGAGGGCGCCGCACCAACTCATAGCCTTAGAGCATGTTGGATACTCCGGCAGGTGGCCAAAAGTGGCGAGGATCTTCTAAACCCAGAAACCACAGAGTACCAGCCCAGGGATACCAGTACGGTATTAACAGTCTTCGAGACTTTCGCATCAAATAATATGCGAAAACGAACACTCCGCAGCCTTGCCGAAGTCTACCACGTGGCAACAATAAACCCATGGAGTGACACGACTATTACTTTTAATGCCAGTGACGAACCTAAATTCCGAACAGCCTGAGCACCAGCCGCATTGGTCCTCAGTCCAATAGTGGACGGCTTTCGACTCACCAAGGTACTCATGGACGGTGGCAGCGGATTGAACCTCATTTATGAGGAAACCCTTCAAAAAATGGAAATAGACTGGACCGCATTGAGTGAAGCAGCACAACCTTTAGAGGAATAATCCCCATTCAGGAAGCACGCTGTACAGGAAAAATCACACTAGATGTGGTGTTCGGCACGCAGGACAATTATAGGTCCGAAGAGGTCACGTTCTAAGTGGCCCCGTTTAGTAGCGGATACCACGTTCTATTAGGGCGGGAGGCATTTACAATCTTCCAAGCCATACCCCATTACGGGTACACGAAGCTCAAAATTCCCGGGCCCAACGGAATCATCACTCTCGCTAGTGATCCAGACACAGCACTCCGCGCCGAAAATAAAACAGCCGCACTAGCCCTCGAGGCACTATCCGAAGACCTAGCGGCTGAGGAACTGACTGCGTTGCGCTCCATGGTGAACAGGGACGACGGGATACTCGATAAAAGATCCAAGTCCATCTCCTTTAAACCAGAAGACGAAATAGTCAAATTCCAAGTCCATCCAACGGACCCTACAAAAACAGCTTCCATCAGGGCACAGTTAAACCCTGATGTAGACGCTGCACTACGAGAGTTCCTACGCGAGAACTGGGACATTTTTGCCTGGCACCCTTCAGACATGCCAGGAATCCCACGCAGGCTGGCCGAGCACAACCTCAATATTCTAAAAGGATTCAAGCCAGTCAAGCAGGCTCTTCGGCATTTCTCCGAACCTAAGAGACAAGCCATAGGAGAGGAACTAGCCAAGCTATTGGAGGCCGGATTCATCAGAGACATAAAACATCCGGACTGGCTAGCAAACCTGGTGATGGTACCAAAGAAGGACAAATCCTGGCGCTTGTGCGTCGATTTTAAGGACCTCAACAAGGCTTGCCCAAAGGATCCCTTCCCCCTCCCCCGCATCGATCAAATTATCGACGCTACCGCAGGACACGATTCATTGTGCTTCCTCGACGCATACTCCGGCTACCATCAAATTAAGATGGCAGAGCCGGACCAAGCCGCAACGGCATTCATCACACCATACTGCCCCTTCTGCTTCAACACAATGCCCTTTGGGCTCAAAAACGTCGGTGCAACATATCAGCGCATGATTCAGACATGTCTAGCAGACCAGATCGGCAAAATAGTGGAGGCATACGTAGATGACGTGGTCGTCAAAACCAAACATGTCGAATCTCTAGTAGACGACTTGAGGCTCACATTTGATAACCTCCAAACATACGACATCAAGCTCAACCCGGAAAAATGCGTTTTCGGAGTACCAGCCGGAAAGCTCTTAGGCTTCATTGTATCCGGCAGAGGAATTGAAGCAAATCCGGCCAAGATCCGAGCTCTGTCACAGTTGGATATCCCAAAGGACCTCAAAAAAATACAAAAATTGACAGGATGCCTGGCGGCTCTAAGCCGCTTTATCTTCTGACTGGGAGAAAAGGCATTACCCCTTTATCGCCTCCTTCGGCGCACCGACCACTTCGAGTGGACGGCTGCCGCCACAGCCGGACTGGAAGAAAGAAAAGACATATTGGCAACCAACCCAGTCCTGGCCGTGCCAAATATTGGCGAACCAATGCTATTATACATTGCGGCAACTCATCAACTTGTGAGCGCAGTGCTCGTCGTTGAACGAGAAACGGACGGACATAAATTCCCCCTTCAAAAGCCGGTTTAGTATGTATCCACTGTCCTTACTCCATGCAAGTCACGGTACCCGCACTATCAAAAGATAGCGTACACAGTATTCATGGCATCCCGGAAGCGGCGACACTACTTTCAAGAGTGTACGATAATAGTAGCCTCAGAAGTGCCACTTAATGATATTATAAACAACCGCGATGCGACGGGCCGGATTACCAAATGGGCCATTGAGCTCCTCCCGTTTGACATAACTTACAAGCCACGGCGAGCCATTAAGTCGCAAGTACTGGCCGACTTCAACGCCGAATGGACGGAAGCCGAACTCCCTAAAGTGTATGGCACATATTCCAACTAGATCATGCACTTCGACGGCTCCAAAATGTTGGCTGGCCTGGGGGCTGGTGTCGTTTTGACGTCCCCAACAGGAGATACAGTTCAATACGTACTCCAGATAATGTATACGGACTCCAACAACGCAGCCGAATATGAGGCCCTTCTACATGGTCTCTAGATGGCAGTATCCATGGGCATTCAACGCCTAGAGATGCGCGGGGATTCGAACCTCGTGATATCCCAAATAAATGGAGACTTTGATGCCAAGGATCCGAAAATGGCAGCTTATCGCACCGCTGTCCTAAAATGTCAGCTCGGTTCGAGGGGCTCGAATTTCACCATATATCCCGGGAAAACAATCAGGCAGCAGACGTCCTGGCACGCATCAGCGCAAAACGCGATGCCGTCCCTCCCAACATCTTCTTGGAATGGTTGTTCAAGCCATCCGTAGTATGGGAAGGAGAACTCGGTAATAACAGCCCGGACCCAACCGCACTGCCCGACACCGAACACTCTGACATAATTGGAGGCTCTGCCAACGAAATAACATCTTCAGCCCACGTAATAATGGCCGTCATCGCCCCGTGGACGGAACCATTCCTAGCCTACCTTACTAGGCAGGAACTTCCCGAGGACCAAAACGAGGCACGCTGCATAATGCGGCAATCTAAAGCCTATAAAGTCCATGAGGGAGAGCTTTATAAGAAAAGCACCACCGGAGTCCTTCAAAGGTGCATCTCCGAAGAGGAAGGGCGGAATCTTCTGGCTGAAATTCATGCCGGACTCGGCGGTCACCACGCTGCAGCTCGGGCCCTTGTAAGCAAGGCCTTCCGTACAGGCTTTTATTGGCTGACGGCCCGGGCAGACGCTCAGGACTTAGTCCAGCGATGCGTTGGTTGCCAGCTTTTTGCAAACCAAAGCCATATGCCACCCACTGCCCTCCATACTATCCCCATCACCTGGCCCTTCGCGGTCTGGGGGCTTGACATGGTTGGACCCCTTTAAGGAGGAACCCACAAGCAAAAATACTTACTGTTCATGGTGGATAAGTTCACCAAATGGATAGAAGCCAAGCCTGTTAAGATGGCCGAATCTGGGCCGGTGATAGACTTCATATCTGGGGTCGTACACCGTTACGGCGTCCCCCATAGCATCATCACTGATAACGGCACGAACTTTACGGCCGACGAGGTAAAACTCTGGTGCAAAAACATGGGCATCAGGCTCGATTATGCTTAAGCCTAGCACCCACAAACTAACGGTCAGGTCGAGCGAGCAAATGGTCTTATCATGAGCGGCATCAAACCCAGATTAGTGCGGTCCCTCAAGGAATCTAACACGCACTGGGTAGAGGAGCTCGACTCCGTACTCTGGGGTCTGCGGACCACGCCGAATCGCACCACCGGATACACACCATTCTTTATGGTACGGCGCAGAGGCGGTTCTGCCCTGCGACATAATTCATGACTCACCTCGAGTGCGCATGTACGAAGAAAGAGAAGCCGAGCTCGATCGGCAGGACAGTTTGGACGCCTTGGAGGAGGAGCGTGACGTGGCAAAAGCCCGTTCCGCATTCTATCAACAGCAGGCTCGAAGATACCAAAGCAGAGAAGTATGGGCCAAAACTTACAATGTTGGCGAGTTAGTTCTATGCCTGCCAGATAAGAAAAAGGACAAACTCAAACCCAAATGGGAAGGTCCCTTCATCATTGACCAAGTCCTGACGGGTGGAGCGTACCGTCTGCGGGATGCATCGGATAATCAACTCGAGCCGAACCCATGGAACGCAGCCCGACTCCGAAGATTCTACGCCTAGCGCCGGACTCTGTGTTTGTCTCCTTCCTCTGTCCATTTTTTATACACTATCTGTCTTATATTTTCTCCTTCTCCCCTTCTCTTCTCTCACAGCCTTTAAGGGCCCATTTGTGCCTTGTTTGCACACAACTAATGCGCTATCCGCGCTCATTATACCTGGTGGCTTCTTTAACAGAAGCTTATTCATACGGGCTTCATGCCCAACACATGTGTTATCCTTCCGCATGTACCCTTTATTCACCATTATATGCATCGATATGACTGAAGTTTTGGCCAAGCTGGGTTGCCTGGCTCTTGTATTTATGCCCTACGTTCCCGTTAATTCGGCTAGGGCATAAGGGGAGCACCTCTGCGATTGTTACTGCCGGGTCAGCCGGATGTGTACCTCAGACTGGGTGAAGCCGAAAGCTAGCGTTCTTAAGAGAATATTCGGTCGGTGAACTAAAGATGATTTCTCACTTATTTACTTATGCGCCCCTAGATGTTTTTCATGCGTCTCTTTTCGCAGTCCGGACATGCACTTTAGGGCATGCCTCCCAGGGAAAGGAACCCCTAAAGGAACTATTCTCCCTGGAAGATGTTTCTTACTGACCATGTAATATAACATAACTAGTTGGGCACTTGTCTGTTCAAGCTATAAATGACCCCTACGCCTGGTCTCCATGCATGCCCCGGTTCTTACATAACCGAGAGGGTATTCGGACACACTCCGAACCGTCGGGTCACGAGGTTGAAGCGAAAAGGTCTGCCATGACAAACGATCTACAATCCGGCTAGAAGGCATTATACATGTCACTTTAAATTACATAGTCAATTTGACTGATTATATTCCTCTTCAATACCATCCAATAGGCTGTCTAGTTTACAGTCCTGTTGGGAATACTTTGCGGCCAATTCTACTTGACCGTATACTAAACTCACAGGGATCTCCTTCCCATCAGGCCCCACAGGTCCGACCTCGGTCATGTGGTTTGGGTCAGCCTTCGTGTACCGCATCTTCACCATGGCCCAGGCTTCCCTGGCACCTTGACGACAGGCAGATATCTTCCATAACTGGAAGCACTGCCGCGCTCCCTTCAGCTTCTCCGCTAGCTCTCCAAGGCCTTCGGGCACAGAGACGGAAGGCCACAAGGCCTGGGCAACGCCTTGCATCACCTGCCGAACTCGATCGTGCAGTTGTGAGAGCTCGGGGAGAAGGCCACCCGTAGAACCGGGCATTTCCTCTGCAGGACGCCCTGTTAGCATACCTACAAACATAACTCTGTCAGTCGACTTCCTCGCTGAACTCTTTTTTGAAGTTCGTTCAAGCACTTACTAAAAATGCCGCGTCGAAGCCGCCGATTCTCCTTCACGGAGTCCGACAGCTGGGCACGAACATCCTTTAGTTCCACGCCCAGCTGGGTGTTGGCATCTAGGAGATCATTCTTCTCCTGCCTCACCTTTGTAAGCACGCTCTCGCCGGCCTTTAGCCGGCGTAGGAGTTGTTGCTTATCCGGATCTACTCCGGCGCCATCTGCAATGTTATTGTCAGATTTTCACACACGCCGCACTTCACATGATACTTATCATTTTAAGCATATAGTACCAAAGGGGGTCTCCTTGGACTCCCCTGCTGCGGCTAGTGTGGCCTCAAGTTGGGCTCTGCACTCTTCCAGCTCATGGGACAGTTGGGTATTCTTTTATGTAAGAACCTGCATAATAAATTATCCTTAAATCAGTTATTCTAACTGTTTCAAGTCTCAGGGGTTACTGATATATATTATCACCAAATTCTCTCACCCATATGTCTTTTACATATTGTTCTGTGGCTCTGGCTAGACCATTTTGAGCGGCATGGAGGTACGCATCTCCCGAGTTGAAGGCATCCAATGCCTCTTGGGAAAAACAAGCGTCACGAAGAATAGTCCGGCGACGCCTGTGGTTCATGACACTTTCCACCTCGGAATTGGTGGCAGACAGTCTGTCTGCATCCTCTGTCGGAGGAGCGCCTGGCGCACGCCTCGTATTCGTTCCCGCCCCCGAATCCGGCCTTGGAGCCTGGCTGGTGGAGGCGCGATTTTTAGCCTCTCCGGATATAGTCCGGCGAGTGATCTTTTTCCTAAAAAGAAGGCACGGGCGTTAGTATGCCTCTGAGAATAATATCTTGGAATAAAGACGGCGCATCGTACCGCTGCGCTGGTGTCTCAATCCGGACTACGTGTCTTTTCAGCCTGCCTGGCCTCGCGGCCCCTTGTTGGCTAGTCGCCGCAGGCTCGGCCTTCTGCCTCGAGGACCTCTCCTGCAAAACACGGTTGTTATACGGTAATCAAAAACACGCAAGGACGGATCCCTTTTCAAAGTGCTGGGACTTTGGTCTTAGTTACCTGTGAGGCTGGAAGTAGCCTAGGGTAATCGGCCGTAATGGCCACCAAGGCGTTGTCATTGCTCAATTGGTAAAATACCCCATCGATCAGCTCCAAAGATATGTCCGGATCCTCTTGGGAGGCCGGGTCAAGGGACCGTTCCGGGTCCTCGGGTTGTGGAGGAGGGTTGTTTATCTCCCTTACAGCCTAGCGCAGCTCCTGCGATGAAATCGCTAGACTGAATACTTAACTATGGGAATATGAAACGGATGGGCGAGTAAAAGTGTCCGCTTACCCAGCTCGGAGGATTGTACATAGAAAATCCGCCCATTGGATTGACGCGGAGAAATTCCTCCTCTTCTCCCTTGTACAAAGTGGACAAGATCTTCATTAGAGCAGCAACCAATTCCGGCCCCTTACGGCTGCAGCGGGTGGCATCATCCTCCCCATTGAAATCCCACATGGGGTGGCCTCTATACTGAACCGGATGCACCCCCCGCATAATGCATGTGGCCATGACCTCGATCATGGTCAGTCCGGAATGAGCTAACAACCTTATCCGCCTCATCAGGTAAAGAACGTCCTTGTCATTTTCCTTCTGAGGGCTCCGTGGACGCCAGCTTAGGCGCTTCTTCAAGGGAGCATTATCGAACTCAGGGAGGCCGATCCGAATAGGATCCGGCATGGGGACGTCTTCTATATAAAACCATTCTGAAGGCCAGTCTTCGGACGCCTTCTTTGGGGTTCCGGATAGATATCCGGTCCCGGCGATGCGCCACACTTCGGCTCCGCCCACTTGATATACAGACCCCTTCTGAGAACGGGGCACAAGTCAGAACAACTTCTTCCACAGCGCGAAATGAGCCTCGCAGCCCCAAAACAGCTCGCAAAGGACTACGAAGCCCGCGATATGCAATATGGAGGCAGGCGTAAGGTTGTGCAACTGGAGGCCGTAGAACTCCAGGAGCCCCCGGAGAAACGAATGAATTGGAAATCCGAGCCCTCTTATCAAATAAGGGACAAGGCATACCCGCTCTCCTTTGGAGGGATTGGGGACGCTCTCCACTTGCTCTCCACCATTATAGGTGGCAAGCCCGGCTTGAACCGGGACCATGTAGGCTGGGGGAGAAATCCCTTGGTATGGAGCGTCACTAGCTCGCTGTGCGGGACGGAACATCTTCCCCAATCTCCAGGCTTGGGGCTGGGGAAGCGAGAGGAGGGGCTGCGTCGACTGGCCATGATTTCTGTCGGATGCGCTCCGATGAATGCTCGCTAAGGGAGGATGGCGTGATTTGGATCTGAATCCTCGTCTCTTTAATAGGCAGCTCATTTACACAGCTAGGGGGTAAATGTAAAACCACCCCGGCTCTTCACATTCGCTTGACGCGTGGAAGATGGCCATTATTGGACGTGGAAGCCAAGGAGCTCAATATTCATGAGAAGCCGGACACTATTCAACAGGTACACGGAATTTGGAGAAGAACCCGCCTTGCAATGCCGAAGACAATCTGCGCGCCGGACTCGTCGTCATTGAAGCCTGGTTCGGGGGCTACTGAGGGAGTCCTGGATTAGGGGGTGTCCGGATAGCCAAACTATAACCTTCGGACGGACTCTTGGACTATGAAGATACAAGATTAAAGACTTTGTCCCATGTCCGGATGGGACTTTCCTTGGCATGGAAGGCAAGCTTGGCAATATGGATATGTAGATCTCCTCCCATTGTAACCGACTCTGTGCAACCCTAGCCCTCTCCCGTGTCTATATAAACCGGAGAGTTTTAGTCCACAGGACGAACAACAATCATACCATAGGCTAGCTTCTAGGGTTTAGCCTCTCTGATCTCGTGGTAGATCCACTCTTGTACTACCCATATCATCAATATTAATCAAGCAGGAGTAGGGTTTTACCTCCATCGAGAGGGCCCGAACCTGGGTAAAAATATTGTGTCCCTTGTCTCCTGTTACCATCCGCCTAGAAGCACAGTTCGGGACCCCTACCCGAGATCCGTCGGTTTTGACACCAATAGGGAGTCGCAGCCGGGAATATAAACCGGTGCGGTGCACTCTCGCTTGGCAAGGTGGGACTAAACTCCCACCACCCCACGGCTGTGCCCTGCGCGGCTCTGCCTTGGGCCCAATTCGGGCGGGCTGGCCCAGGGCAGCCTTACCCGCGCGCTGAAATAACTTCTTAACTCCAAAATTTCTTTTCCTTTTTATATTTCTAATATTTAAAATCAAATCACTTTTTTTATATTATTTCTAACAGTGTTTACTAAAATTAAAAAAATATGCCAAATTCTGTTGTGTTCTATTTCATTTGTTCGTTCTCTTTTCTATATTTATAATATTTACGAAATATAAACTAAAATGGTGTGTTTTATTTCAATTCTTCATTCTTATATTTCTTATCTTTATTATATTTGAAATATTTTTAGTTTGCAAGATAAAATGTTATGTTTTATTTCACTTCTTCATTCTAATATTTGTTCTCTTCTTTATATTTGAATTTTTTTCAAAATGTAAGATAATATGTTGTCTTTTATTTCACTTGTTCATTCTAATAGATCTTATCTTTTTTACATTTGAATTATTTTTAAAATGTAAGATAATATGTTGTCCTTCATAATTATAAATTTTCTTTTCTCTTTGATACTTGAAATATTATTAAATCAAATCTAGTTGGGACAATCGCATGCATGCCTCCACATGCACCATGTACTAGAAGCGGGTTTTTCTTCTCGGTCTCACCAATTGAGACCAAACTTTATGCACACCCTACGATGACCATGGCAAGCATGCATGGCGAGTATCGTTCATTTCCGACACTCGATGCATTTTGTAGGGGTTTTGCAGCGATAAAACCCTAGAATAGTGCCCCGACTTGACGCAACGTGCGTATTGTGTCCGAATTCGTGCACACCTTGCTGCGGACCACATTGGCCATGCCCACATGGTCCCAAAAGTTGGGGTCATCTCATGCATGCCTCCACATGAACCATGTACAGATCGGACTATTCGGGTCTGCCGAAGGGCAAGTCTAAAAGAGGTTTTCCTTGCCGGTCCCACCAAATGATCCCAAACTTTATGCACACCCTACCATGACCATGGCATGCATGCATGACAAGTATCGTT
>NC_057812.1:12199103-12208795 GCF_018294505.1 Triticum aestivum | reverse complement strand
ACCATTCGGGTCTGCCGGAGGGCAAGTCTGAAAGAGGTTTTCCTTCCTGGTCGCACCAATTGATCCCAAACTTTACGCAGACCGTAGGATGACCATGGCAAGCATGCTTGACAAGTATCGTTCATTTCCGAGACTCGATGCATTTTGTAGGGTTATTCTGGCAGAAAAAACCTTGAACACTGCCCGGACGTGACGCAACGTGCGTTTTGTGTACGAATTCGTGCAGACCTTGCATGCGGGACCACATTGGCCATGCCCACATGGTCCCAAATGTTGGGGTCATCTCATGCATGCCTCCACATGCATCATGTACAAGCACGACCATTCGGGACTGCCGGAGGGCAGGTCAGAAAGTGGTTTTCGGTGCCGATCCAAACAATTAGGATGTCATAAATAGGACAACATTTAATCATACATATTTGAAATTGAAAACTATGAGGAGAAATAATATAGAAATATGAAACATGAAAAAACAATTAGGAATAAGACGGAGAAAACATAAAATAATAGGAAAACCAAAAAGGAAAGAGGAACATTACATTTGAATTTATAATATTGCAGATATGAGAGAGATACTATAAATACTAGTCGCCAACCCGTGCATTCGCACGGGCTGGTATATATATTGTTTTTTTTATAGAAACTGGATTATTTAATATCCATATCAAATAACATGTAATCTTTTTCTGCGATTAAAATAACATGTAATCTAAAAGAAGTGTTATATAAAGAATCATGAATATATAAATTAATGTCTGTAATTCGTATTTTGTTGTTGGCTCAGATGCTTAAATTTAGCACTTACAAAGTTAATTCATGCAACATAAATTAACAAACAAAAAAGACTAACTAAATAATATTGTAGTCTACTAACTAACGTCCTTTCATATAAGGTATATTGTTAGATCTAATCATATTGTTATTATGAGAAAGCAACTGCTTGGGAGCAAACATGACAAAAAAATGTGGCGAGTATCAATCCAACTTGCCTAAATAATGCAATTCAAGAATTAATATTGTTGTAATATGGGTAAAGTAGGTAGCAGCAAATTAAGGAAGTCGTTATTCACAAATAGAAATATACCCTCTTTTCTACAGTTTATGACTTTACATGCTAATTAATTTTAGCACTGCACCATCCATGATTACACTGTATAAACTGATTAGATATTAACTATATACGACAATAATAAACTATTTGTAGCACTATATCAACTCCTAATCATACCTATTCTTGTTAATTTGGTCATTGCGTAAGACTAAATAGGAAGGTTCCATCCCGTCAAATGGAAAATGACAGAACATATGTGTCGACACCTAATTATAATGAGATTGTAAGACTTTCGCTAACGTAATTCATGGGATCAGCACTGGAAAAAATAATAAATTTTTCATCTTATGTCCTATCTCCTCTCATAAAGCCCGGCAAATACATGCTTCTGATTCGAGGGAACTTTTAAGAAGTACGTGAGCACAGAGATACCAGAGATACCAGATACTTCACAAAATGAACATGGTTATTTAAACGACAAAGATAATGTGCAAGCGTGCGGCTGCACCTGTCTTAACGCATGACGTTGATCAACCATGCAAAACCTGCATGCATAATGCAGATTGCAGGAATGTCATGACGGTGTACCATACTGGACCAGCGCTGTAGGTGTTTCCTATTTAGATTCATAGTTTTATCTCCGTGAAACTATGTTGATACTTATTGTTGTGCGTACAAATCCATTGTGATGAAGACAAACCAAGCAGTGAATCAAACAAAGCTAAGACAGATGCATCTAGTGACTATGCAATGTGAGGAGATAGGAAGCGTTATGAGCGGACCTGCTAGAGTTAAGTTGCAGCATAGCCCTAGGCGGCAGCGGCGGGGAGAGGCCAGCTGAGACGCTCGAGCATAGTTGACCCTAGTTGTGCTCCGTCTAACCCGATCTCCAAGAGGCATCCAAAGAGCATACTGTCAAAGGGCACGATTAAGAAATGAGTTACTAACCGGCAAAAAAAGAATAAACTTCGAAGAAAAGTGAATGAAGCCCAACCTGAACTAAATTAGGAAAACAATTTCAATGTGATAAGCCCCGTGAATGCACCAATGCATGCCCCTGCTCACCCAGGTAGCGAGATATACATGGATTTTTTTTCCATGGGGGAGGATGAGAGATATACATGGATTTGTTTTCCATGGGGGAGCATAAGATTGCTTCATCTTTCTTTATTCAAGTGGAAAGGAACAGAACTGTAGAAACATCCTCATATGCTTTTGCTAGTCGAACCTTTCTTGCGTATTCAGAAAACAAAATAACACTTGGCTCAGAATGAAGAGAAAAGTTTAGTAACATGCTCTTACGATGAAATAGCATATAATTATTTCAATTTTCAAGAAATTTTGGGACCAAAAGGGGGAAAAGTGTATCAAGGTATGATCTAAGGAAAGGATGGCTACAAAATAATTGGACACACTTTTATTAAATTCTGGCGTATCTTACATATGAAAAAACACTATTCAAGCTGCCGAAGGAACTACATTTGATATTGTGTCATCTCAATGGACATCGAAGCATAGTAGTGCAAATATAGTGGAGACTAATTTAGTCTCCATTATAAGCAACACTACTATTTTCCAAAAAACAGAAAGGCAACACTAATTATACCTTTGGATGCTTATACTACATGGAAGAAATTTATTAGGGGATAACAACCAATAATGCGTCAATGAATTTAAAAACTCCATTCCTCCAAAATAAACATTGGATCAAAGGATCCGATCATAAGGCTAAACTTATCAATTGTGGCACATACCTACTTGCGTTTTCCTCAGCTCTTCTGCTATCACTTTGTCGGTGGCTCAATGCACCTGTTGTGTCTGCATGAACAACCAATTTCAGTTAAAAACATTGTGCAAAAGTAGGCGTATTAGTATATCAGAAGTGTAAATAAAGGAATAAACATTGAAACATAGCTCTTGACATTGATTTAGCTATTAAATCATGAACAAAATTTGCAGACCATGTAAGTTTGTAAGGAAATCCACACCAAGAGATAACAGAACTTATATGGACATGATTATTTTTTGACTGAATCCAGTTTATGTTGGTTTCTTTGTACCAATATATGATTGCGTGCCGTATGAGAACAGCTCCTTTGATCTGTTCATCACAACACACCAAGGTCTGTTTAGTGATATGTATTAGATTGCACAACTGTCACTTTTAGTGCAGATTAACAGAAATTGACGTCAAGTGGCGTTCTCCAACATCAGTTATAGAATCAGTTTTTAGCTTTATAGATATTCATGTAACTGAAGCTGTACAGCTGCGTTGTCATGTCTCTTATTGGTTCAATCCACCTCATTCCCAGGCTCAAGGGTGTCATCCCTGATCACGCAAAATCACACAAATAAGGTAATACCAATCAAAGGTGATGTCGTTACTGTTGCTATAGGTAAGCAGGATGCATCTGGAGATAGTGCATGGAATCATAATCTCGGGATGAAGTTCTATGCTGGCTGCGATCCATTGCTAAAGTCTGGACATGTTGAGACAATGAAAGAAGGCAGGCGATGGTGGATACCTCGATCTGGACCATGCCGAACATGCTGATGGAGGATAGGAGGAGAATGCCTCAGAGGTCAGATTCCACGCCATCGGGTTTCCGGATGATGCAATTGCATCGTGAGTCGCCTAATAATATGCTAAAACGACATGGGTGAACCAAGAAATCATAAATTCCAGAACAGGCTTGCACTTACAGTTTCCCAGCTCTTGCCCCATCTAGTCCTCTCCTCCCTCCTGAGGTTCATCAAGATCTGTGTGGAGGCCGATCCTGCGAGCGGCGCCGCGATCGACATGGCAGAAGTGGATGGTCTTCCCCTAAGGTGTCGGGCTACATCTCCAGATCGTGGCGCTTGACAATTTGGGGCACCCTAACATAAACATCAAGCGGCCTTGATCTGGACTCCATGGGGCAGGTTTACCATCTACTCCACGGCAATGAGCAGCGCCTACGGATATATCTCCTTTTTTTAGGCAATAGGATATATCTCCTTCCGCTTCTATTTCTACAGCCGAGGAAACATTGTGGGCTTTCTACTTCAGCTTATATTTCTATTTGTAGAGATTTGTGGGCCTTCCAGACAATTATGTTTTCCAAGCTTGATCATATTTTGAGCCTAGAATTATGTGGGTTAATCTCGACCGTAATAACTCGGTCCCACCAGATTAACGGCTCCTAGTTTCTGATTAACGTAGTAATTTCTAGGGAGTCACAAATTATTATAAGTAAGTATAGATATAGAAGTATAGATAGATAGATTGTTAAACATATACAAGTATACAATAACTAATTGGTTGAAAACAAAGATTATATATTGTTTTTTGAGGGAAGAAACAATGATATTTATTTTGAGCAACAAAAACAAACATTATATGGTTATGGATGTAGGTTGGTGGGCTGGCCCAGACCGCAAATACCTCTCAGATCCATTTTGCGGGGGCCCACAACTGTGCGCTTTCCATGCATGTCGATCACGGGAGTAGTTGCCGTTCTGTTACACAATTCCGGGATCATGCTAATTCATATTTTCCTTATCCCTAGGATTGAGGAGCACGTTCAGCCTCGCTTGAACCGAGGAAAATATAGACCCCGCGATTCGCCTCAGGGAAGTTATGACGACCTAGGAGTCGACCTCGTATATAATCTCCACCTGCTCGCACATGTCATCGACTAGATCGCCTCCTACCGGCGAGTCGTTGACAGCTCCTTCCGCCGCATCCCACACGCCAGAAAAACCCCGAGAAGATCAAGGTCGTCCGCACGTGGTGGCCGCCCGCGACGAACTACATCGACACCGCATCGCCAGCTTCTTTTATCTTCATCGACCGATCAAGTAAGTTGTCCTCCTTACCGCCTTCATAGCAAGCTAGTTCCTCCATGTCATTTCTTTCATGGAGTTAGGTTTAGCACATTTTTTCAAATAGTATCAACTCCACTAGATGCGTTCTTACCAGATGGCGTAGATGAACTCAATCTTTGGTTCTTTCATAGCATGGTAGAATAAGATGTTGTTTCCAGATAAGCATGATGCAATAGATTTTTTGTCACATGATCCAATTATATTTTGTCACACGATCCAATTATATTCTTGTGCACATGAAACATTAAAGAGTTATGCATTAGATGTTGATGAACCTCAAATAGGTACCATTGCTATAGACTGTAGTTATTTACAACTGATCAATTTGTCACTGTGTTAATAAGATAACCGGACGAATTTCTAACAGTTTACCGTATTAAATTAATTGATTATATAATTTATGTGATACTCAAAGAACTTGATCAGATGCAAGTAAATTCAATTACCAATTGTAGTTATTTTTTATAGCCTCATATCAGCACACACTTGGCTGCATGTTGCGGTATACATGGTGCTACTTTAATATTTGCATTAGTGTTATTTTTGCATTACTGCTAGCTACTGTCAGAAAGTTTTATATATTTGCATGTCTATTGTTATTTTAGCATTAGTGTTCGCTTATGTCATGAAGTTTTATATTTTGTTTCGACATGATGGACGAGCTGAATGGATAAATTGTATGTGTCGTTGAAAAATGGTGCAAGCTTGTTAATCTTCTATCGAGCGGTCAACGCGCAAGAGTCGCCGATACAACTTCGCACAGCATGCTTCAGATACCATCTATTAAAATGCGTACCCTACTGATTAGGTATATGGTTGAGAATTTTGAGGCCACCACATTCAGATTCATTAGACAAGAGCAGGTTGGGGAGGTGACTCTCGGTGCGGTCGACGTCGAGTGCATCTTTAACCTGGAGAACCAAGGACTGTCCATTTCGGACATTCTGATTGAAGAAGGCGAGGACATTAAGGAGCGGGTGCGGCCACAGTTTCTCAGTAAGATAACAGGAAACATAGTGATAGATGATCTCACAGGGGACATAATTAAAAATAAATCCACCGATGACAATTTCCTTCAGAAATTAGTTCTTGTCCTGTTAGGAACAATTATTGCTCCCATGTCGAGCAAGATTGTTCCTAAACAATACTACGCTTTGGTCGATGATGTGAAACGTATTTCAAAGATTAACTGGAATGCGTTCACCCTCCGTGTTCTCCTCGATTGCCTTCGCATAGTCAAGAAAGGCAAACACATCCGCCAATGGCTGAAAGGCAATTTGGCTCTCTTGTAGGTACACATATGAGGCCTGTTGCATAATGTCAATTATTATATCATTGCAATTTTATGTGATGTATTGTACTAACTCTATATCTTCTTTTTTTGCAGTACTTGTACTAGGAGAAGGTGCAACCTCTGGAAGGTGATTGTGCTTTCAATCCAAACTTGTCCATACAACCTCTGATGAGGAATTGGACCGAAGGTGCAGCCACTAGGAGAGGTCGGTTTGACTATGACAATGGGCGCGGCCGTGGTAACGTCAAGGTAAGTCATTGTGTTATGTCTTTCTGAAATGGTTTGTAAGTAAATAATATTTATTTCTAATTCATCACATGTACTTCAATATCGCATGCAGATTGAAAATAATATAACCCAAGAATATAGGGCGCAGGAGCCCAACATCCCAAATAATGCACCTGCACAGAAGCCAAAAACCAAGCCCGCCAATGGAACCGCAAAGAAGGCGAAGACATCCCCAAACATGGATGAGGTGATGGAGCTTCTAATGAAGTGGTTTATGGACTTCATACACACCCAGATGAGGCAAATCCCTGATCTAGTTGCTGAGGTGTCACACCGTAACTTTATTGTTTACAATATGTTTTCTATTTTAAAAACCTTGCAGGCATTACTAACTTTGTATTTCTATTGCAGAGATTGCTGGAGAAGTTGAACAAAGCAGGTGTCATGTACAAGCCGGCTGCTGTCCTGCCATCCGCGGAGAATGATGCGGACGAAGTGGATTCGTTCGAGAATGGTCCATATGAAAAGAAGGAATCCATGTACAAGGAAGACATAGACAGTGATGGAGAGCCGGTCATTGACATGACGCAGCCTGATGAAGTGGTTCCCAACCATAAAACCGTACCTGAGGTACTATGTATTTATCTTTCTGTCTATAATTTTCTCATTTAACTTTACGTGCTGAAATGTTCACACGATTTAGTTTGCCAAACAGAAAACCCCGCCGAAGATGAATGGACACAAGGAAACTTCACCTGTTAAGCGTAATGATGAATGTGGGGGTACACCGAAAAACCCTTGGGTGGTTTGTACTTGTACTCTAGCACCTTCATCGGACATAGACATTTGTCCATCTTCTGTCAGCAAGTTCATGGCTAAGGCGAATGGAAAAAAGGGTGCTACAATCGATAAGGATGAGGAAGTTATGTCCGGTAAGCAGAAGCGGACCGTTCCCAAGAAATTTGAATCCCCCTACGCACTTGGCAAGCCCAGCAGGCATACCAGCCGTGGTCAGAGACCCTCCAGTACTACTACTGCTAGTAGAGGTATCGTAACTAACTTTCTTATTTTTTTATTTACTACCAATGCATATGATCACCATTGTTGACGTTCATATTATTTCATGCAGCTCTGTTTTCTGACAATAATGAGCCGGAGGTTGTGGCAGATGAGTTGACGCCAGAAATAATTGATGCAGCTGTTTTATTTGTCGAGTTAGCTGCTAGCACCGAGAAGAATAAGGGAAAAATTACTATAGTGAAGGGCGTGGCATATCTCTGACTTCCGAAAGGATTCGACCGGTACTAGCTCATAGATGGCTGTCGGACGATGTAAGTACTACTTGCATGTCCTGTTTTTAAAATGCTCAATATTCTATTTCTTAACTTTCAACATGTAATGCCCTGATATTCTATGAAGGATATTGATGCTTATATGGGACATTTGGAGCTGCGCGTTGGTCATGATCGTTACCTCTGTCCAGCGTGGAGGTCCAAATTCCTTGTAGATCAAGCTATCGCACGAGACGATTGATACGTCCATTTTGTATCATGCTTTTATATCGATATTTATTGCATTATGGGTTGTTATTACATGTTATGTCACAATACTTATGCCTATTCTCTCTTATTTTACAAGGTTTACATAAGGGGGGAGAATGCCGGCAGCTGGAATTCTGGGCTGGAAAAGGAGCAAATATTAGAGACCTATTCTGCACAACTCCAAAAGTCCTGAAACTCCACGAAATTCATTTTGGGAAATAATAAAAATTATTGAGCAGAAGAAGTTCACCAGAGGGGGACCCACCTGGCCACGAGGGTGGGGGCGCGCCCCCCTACCTCGTGGGCCCCCTGTTGGCTCTCCGATGGCCATCTTCTGCTATATGAGGTCTTTCGTCGAGGAAAAAATCATAAGCAACCTTTCGGGACGAAACTCCGCCTCCACGAGGCGGAACCTTGGCGGAACCAACCTAGGGCTCGGGCAGAGCTGTTCTGCCGGGGACACTTCCCTTCGGGAGGGGGAAATCATCGCCATCATCATCACCAACGCTCCTCTCATCGGGAGAGGGCAATCTCCATCAACATCTTCACCAGCACCATCTCCTCTCAAAACCCTAGTTCATCTCTTGTATCCAATTCTTGTCTCCAAGTACGGGATTGGTACTAGTAGGTTGCTAGTAGTGTTGATTACTCCTTGTAGTTGAGGCTAGTTGGTTTATTTGGTGGAAGATCATATGTTCAGATCCTTTATGCATATTAATACCCTTCTGATTATGAATATGAATATGCTTTGTGAGTAGTTACGTTTGTTCCTGAGGACATGGGAGAAGTCTTGCTATTAGTAGTCATGTGAGTTTGGTATTCGTTCGATATTTTGATGAGATGTATGTTGTCTAGCCTCTAGTGGTGTTATGTGAACGTCGACTACATAACACTTCACCATTATTTGGGCCTAGAGGAAGGCATTGGGAAGTAATAAGTAGATGATGGGTTGCTAGTATGACAAAAGCTTAAACCCTAGTGTATGTGTTTCTTCGTAAGGGGCTGATTTGGATCCATATGTTTCATGCTATGGTTAGATTTACTGTAACATCCCAATTTTTCAATTTGGAATGTTATACATAGGTCATCCATGCATATCATGATTTATTACATTTCCGTTCCGCAATCCTCGAAATCCTAAGCAACTCAAGTACCCACGGAGAGAGTTGGGGATTTCCCCGGTTTTCATATTTGATTTTTATCAAATAATGAAACGAGGATTTTGATTTTAATTATTTTTCTCTCCAAAAAATATTTCATATTAAATATAAGAGAGGAGATAATATGACTTCTCCAAAATAATTGAAATATTGGAGGAAAAATATTAAAATCATTTATTTGATTTTATTCGGATTTTATTTGCCTTAGAAAAATTGCATGTTTTCGAATTTGCATTTTAGGGCCAAGAAAATGTTCATCCTGTTCTAAATATTCTATTTAGACGGCGAAAATTTGTTTTAGCATTTTAAGGTTTTTATTTTATATTCTAGGATTTTATTTCTATCGGCGAAATTATTTAAAAAATAACTTTTCCCGCGCCTGACTCGGCCTAAGGCCCAGCCGAGCCAGGCCGGCCCGCAGCCGCCGCCGCCTCCGTGCGCGCGCCGCCCCGCCTCCGCTCGGACCCAGAGTCCGAGCCAGACTCCGCCTCGCCGCCGCTTGCCCCCTTCTCCAAGCAAGCCACCACCCCTCCTTATAAGCCGCCACCCCC
>NC_057812.1:12191912-12198677 GCF_018294505.1 Triticum aestivum | reverse complement strand
GGCCGCGAGCCGCTGCCCCGCCACCCCGCAGCCGCCTCGCCGGACCCCCTCGCCGAAGGTACCCGCCGGATCCGAGACCGCCGGTTTTTTTTAAACCGTTCGGTTTATTTTTTCGAAACCCTAGATTTGTTTTTTTTCGGATCGCCAGTTTTTATCGGTTCTTCTAATTAGAGGACATTCGTCCGTACATTCGTTCCAACGAATGGTTTTCGCCCGTTCGTTACAGCTAATGAACGCTCGTTCGTTAGTCTGTTCGTCAGTTTTCTTTTTATCGGATTTATTCCGCGATTTTTCTGATCGAGATTTCTGATCCGATCTTACTTTATGTTTATCTTTTCGCTCGTATATTGGAATCAGGCGATTCAAGCGCCTAGATCTTCGTCTCGAGATCCTCTTTCCGTTTAACCAATTCAAATAAGTTTTTGCTACTGTAAAATTTGACCTAGGTTCAGATTAGTAAATGAAGGTTCTTTCTTTTGCTGTTTGAGTTTCGTTGCTCCGTTTGATTTGATTCTTTTTGCGAACCGGAGTTCTTAAGTTGAACTTTCTGGTCAACCTCTTTAATTTGAGTTTTGCTTGTGCATCTTTGCTTGTTACTTGTGTATGCTATTGTTTGCTTGCGATAGAATTCCCGGAGTGCGAAGCGTGTTACTACGAGTCTCTAGGATTCGCGGATCGTCAGCAAGGCAAGTAACACATTGATCATACTCTTTCCATACCCAGTTCAACTTAAGGTGGCAACTTAAATTAACATGTGGGTGGATTGAGGCACCTGGGGAACCCAGTGTTGTCTGTTATTTTTTGCAAATCCCGGGGTACCCGTGTGATCTTCCTATGGACCGCCACCCACGCTCAAAGGGAACTGAGATGATTCATGCTAGAAACTTCCGTGTGTAGCCACAAGCTATTATGGGCTCTAGCATAGTTGAGTAAGTTACGTGAAGCTCTTGAAGAGGTAGATCAGCAGGTAGTGGGTTTTGTAGGTTTGGTATGGTCTACCCGGAGTAGAGAGTTAATGTTTCTGAAAGACTGTGTCTCGGTCATCCGTTTCTCAAACATCATGTAGTGCGAGAAATACAACGGAGGCGATCGAGTCTTGTGGGGAAAAGTGCGCAAATCTCTGCAGAGTGTACAATCTAATCATGGTTAGCCGTGTCCCCGGTTATGGACAATCTTGAGTATCTAGTACTTGGGTTATCACATGTATCTCATCACTTTTAATTAATATTGTTGGGATGTTAATCACTTTAATTGGGATTGAGTTGGGGGTACCTTCTCAATGTTGTTCAACCACCATGATAGTTAAATTAAAATATATTCCTTGGTTGTGGGGAAAATTGGCTTTTCGCAAAAACTATAACCATACAGCCTTCCACCAGCCAAATATTCATGTAGTGATAGCATTACTTTGTTTATGCTCTACTGTGTTATATTGCCAGCAAATTCCATATGCTGACCCGTTTTCGGGCTGCAACATATTATGTTGCAGACTTTTCAAACGAGGAGTAAGGTTCATTAGGTCATTGCCGTGCAGCTCAGCTATGCCGTTGGAGTTGATGGCCTCACTTTATCTTCCAAGCCTTCCGCTGTTATCGTATTAGATGGCCTTAAGCCATATTATTGTAATAAGCTCTCTCTCTTGAGACATTCGATGTAATAAGTGTGTGATTGCTAATCTGTTATAAATCCTTCGAGTATTGTGTGTGTCAGCATTACCGATCCAGGGATGACACTGAAGCACAGAGACTTGACCATCTGAGGTCGGGTCGCTACATTTACCTTAATACTTTTGTTGTACTTGCGGATTCTTGCAATAGAGGTTAATCATAAGTGGGATGCTTGTTCAAGTAAGAATAGCACCCAAGCACCGGTCCACCCACATATCAAATTATCAAAGTACACTAGTAGAAAACGGGCCTATTGTCCTGGTTCGTAAGGGCCTTTTGTCCCGGTTCCTGAACCGGGACTAAAGGGTCGTTACTAATGCCCTGACCCTTTAGTCCCGGTTCTAACCAGAACCGGGACAGATGGGCCTCCACGTGGCCTGCGCACTGAGCCCAGGCAGGAGGGCCTTTGGTCCACACCAACCGGGACCAATAGGCATCCACGCGTCAGCATTTTTGTGGCTGGGGAATTTGTTTTTTTTAAGGGGGGGGGGTTGGGGGTTTTGGGGGGTTAATTTAGGTATTTCATATATTGTGTTAGCTAGCTAATTAATAGAGAGAAGTGTCCTCTCTTATATATGTCTGTGCTTGGTCGACGGTACATACTATACATACGAGAGGACTAGACACGCTAGCTAGCTAGTAAGCAAATGAAGGAAACAGAAGATCGTCCTGAACATATATGCATACAGAGAGAAGTGATATCGACCACCTCTCCTTCTCCGAGAGATTGGTCGAACAACAAGTTCTTGTATATCTATCCGACACTACCGGCTACATATATACAATAATTATCTCTTACAAATATAGTCTCCTAAACTACGGACGCATGGTCCACATAGTATTCTCCGTCTTCAGCGATCACGTGGTCAAGAAAGAATGCCGCCAATTCCTCTTGAATTGCTCGCATGCGATCTGGTGGTAGGAGTTCATCCCGCATCCGAAACATCTAATTTGAAGAAGGGTGTCAATACATATATATATATATATGAATGAATGAAACTCAACACAAATGATGGTAATAAAATAAAATTGTGAATATTGTTATTTACGCACTTTATATTGTTCATCAGAGTAGCCCCGCTCACAGGTCGTGTGGTGGATGGACTCACAAACGTAGTATCCACAGAAATCATTCCCTTGTTCCTGCCACAGCCACTTTACAAGAAATAGAGGTCAATCAAACTGATAAGCAAGAATGCCAAATGGTATTGATGAAACTAGCGCTTGAATCACTAGGAGATGCGCGGAACATGCTACTATAGTACTTACTTTCGAGTGTCTAAATTCTAGCTCCTTCGGCAGTCCAGGAGCTTTTCTGGTGAATTTTCTCCAAACCCTGCCAGACAAAGAAAACAATTACTTGATATCAGAAATGAACAAAGTTGCTGATATGGTGGATAATGATTGATTTAACTTACTTCTCGAGCATTTGAGTCATGTCCGCATACTCCTGGGGATCTTTTTGTTTGGAGTCCAAGACAGTTACTACTCCCTGCTCAAGCCTAATGTCTAGGAGAATATAGTGGTACCTGCGCACGCATGCATAACTCATCAATTACATTACTATAACCTGGACTAATATATAAGGGAAACCGAATATGCACAAGACAGTAACACTCACTTGAAGTTGTAAGGAAAGAGTATTATATCTTTGTTTTCATCTATTTTGAATGATCGTAGCAAGTTGGCCTCGGTATCTGCGGCATGAAATTTAACCTCAGTTGCATCTATGAGATATGTGTTAATGAACCCAATATCACCGACTTGTCTTTTCTTCAATTCGACGATCTTCAATCTGCATAATATAGTGAGGATAATTATAAATACATGCAATGAAAGAGCTGAGCTATATAGAGAAAATTAATGACAGAAGTAGTAGTACTTACAGACAGTAGCAGGTGACCATTGCTTTATCGAGGGCCAATTGATTGAAAAACTGATAGAACTCCTCAAACGGAATAGGTAATAGATCAATTCCAACGAGGTCATGATCCTTTTTAACTCTCACATACAAAGTACTCCTCCCCCCAGACTCTCTGCAGATTTTCAAGTACCAATCATGCAATCTTTGCATCATCATTGATAAAGATCTTTCATCTTTGACGAGAGGCTTCTCGTACTCGTATCTGTGTATCTGCACGTCCATGAAATCATAATGTACATCGTCGGGCAGGTAATCTCCAAGATTGCTATAACCGGGCACCATCCTCGTATCGACGATGTCGCTAGGCACCTTGAGAGGGGGGCACGATTGATTCCCTTGTTCGCCGAGCTGGGCAATTTGTTTCCCAGCTTCTCGTCGTTCTTTCATCCTTTGATCACTGACTGTACTTCCCGACCGCTCCACTTCGGTCCATGTCTTTCCAATAATGCGCTCATAGTTGCCTTTCGGCGGAGACTTGGGTGGTTTTGTCAGGGGAGCCAGAGTGCGCTTCGCTTTCACCGGATCTACCTTCTCCTCCGAATGTGGATGTCTCTTTGCTTTCAACCCTTGAAACCAGTCCTCCACTTCGGTTCGTGCGATCTTCGCGTTCTCCTCCGGGGTCCTCTCGTATGGTAACTTCTCTGGAGTCTTCAGAGAAGGACCGAATCTGTATGTCCTCCCGCCTCTGGCTGTACTGCTAGACGCCGGCAGAGCAGACGGAGCTGTTGTCTTCTTTACTTGCTTACGAGGCGGAGAGAAGGACTACAACACGCCGGAGCAGCCGGAGCGGCGGCGGGTCTCTTCCGCCCTTGCTGACGAGGCGGAGAAGGAGGAGGCTGGCTGCTCGGGCGCGCCGGCGCAGGCGGAGAAGGAGGCGGAGTGCCACCACGCGCTGGAGAAGGAGCCGGCCAAGTGCCCTGATCGTCACTCACCGGAGGAGGAGGCGGTGGAGGAGGCGGAGTGCCCTGACTCGCCGGAGGAGGAGGAGGAGGCGGAGGCGTCCAGTTCGGAAGGTTGATGAGCTCCTTCTGCCATAGGCATGGAGTCTTCAGAGCAGAATCCAGCCGTGTCTCCCCATCACCGGTAGGGTGGTCAAGCGAGAGGTCCTCAAATGCCTCCGTTATTTCATTCACCATCACCCTAGCATATCCTTCTAGAATCGGCCGGCAGTGAAAAGTTGTGCTGGGTTCAGTAGGATAAACAGAGCCAACAGCCGCCTTGACCTTCATATTAATCCATTGCGTCATAAGGTGGCAATTTTGAGACTCCGTGATAGCATCCACGGGATAGCTGCAGGAGCCGTCAAGACATGCTCTGGCTGAAGCAGCTCGGTGGAAGCCATGCTGCTTTTCCGCTGAGATGGTAGGGTAGCTTCGGGGGAAGCTTCGGAAGTTCGTTTGCTACGATTTGCTTCTCGTTCCTCTATCGCTTGTACCCTAGCGTGCAGCGCCTGCAGTTCGGTCTACTGCACTTTCTTCCTCCTCTCGTGGCATTTGTAACCGCCTGCTTCCGGAAACCCAGCCTTCCACAGAATGGAGCCTGGCGTGCCTCGTGTTCGTCCAGGGTGCTTAGGATTCCCGAGGGCCATTGTCAGCTCGTCGTTCTCTCTGTCTGGAATGAACGTCCCTTGCTGCGCTACTTTGATATAGTGTTGAAGCCTCGTGACTGGTATTTCCAATTGATCGTCCGTCCAAATGCACTTCCCTGTTACAGGGTCCAAGGTTCCTCCAGCCCCGAAGAACCAAGTCCGGCAACGGTCTGGCCAGTTCATTTTCTCTGGTTCGATCCCTTTTTCAACCAGATCATTCTCAGCCTTGGCCCACTTAGGCTGGGCTATGAGGTAGCCACCTGACCCCGTGCGATGGTGAAGCTTCTTCTTCGCAGCATTTTTCTTGTTTGTCGCCGACATCTTCTTACTCTTTTCCGATGTCTTGTGGGCCACAAATTCTGGTGTCTCATCTTTATCGACAAACCTATTCAGGTCTTTCTTCCACCTCCTGAATAGGTCTGCCATCCTCTTAAGAGCAAAAGACTTGATTAATTCCTCTTTAACTGGCTTCTCCGGATCATCCTCTGGCGGTAGGGTGAAATTTGACTTCAGCTCAGTCCAAAGATCATTTTTCTGCATATCATTGACATAAGACACCTCAGGGTCTTCTGTAGCCGGATTTAACCATTGCTGGATGCTGATCGGGATCTTGTTCCTAACCAGAATCCCGCACTGAGCAACAAATGTGTTCTTTGTCTGGATGGGTTCAATCGGTTGGCCGTCGAGCACGATTGCTATGATCTCAAACCTTTCATCCAAGCTCAACTTTTTCTTTAGGCCTCGTCTCTTTACCAAAGTTGTGCTCGATCCGGAGGGCTAGAAAAAAGAACAAAGACTTAATTAATATGTGTACATACCAAAACAATGAATGCATCAATTAGCTAGTCAGCACAGGCTTAACTAATATATATACCTGGCCGGACTCGGTTCAGTCACCGGAGTCGTCATCACGGTCTCCTTCTTGCACCGGCATTAGGTCACCGGAGCCGTCCTCACGTTCTCCTTCTTGCACCGGCATTAGGTCACCGGAGCCAGCTTCTTCACCCTCTCCTTCCAGACCATCGGTGTCGTTGAGAAACAACGAGCAGACGGCATCACTTCCAAGTGCGATTATGTCCCTCAACAACGCTTTTTTTGCTTCGTCTCGGGCGGTGCCCATAGTTTCTACAAATATTTACAACATGGCAATTATTATTCAAACATGACAGATGGATATATTAGTGGCAAACTTAGAACTAGCTAGTTAATCACAGTAAGGAATCATATTAATTAGTGGCCTCGACGCTGCTTCTCTAGGGTCTGGGGTCGCCTCGGCAACGCTTCAAGGGTTTGGGGTATATCGACAACGACGACATACGTACATGGGAAAATAATATTATCTGGGGGAGGGGGTATATCGACCCCCCCCCACGTGTTGAAGTTATCGCGGGAGGAGGTATATCGACCCCCCCTCGTGTTGAAGTTATCGGGAGGGGTATATCGAACCCCCTCGTGTTGAAGTTATCGGGAGGGGGTATATTGACCCCCCCACCCATGTGTTGAAGTTGTCGGGAGTTTATATCGACACGACATACGTACATGGGAAAATAATATTATCGGGGAGGGGGTATATCGACCCCCCTCCA
>NC_057812.1:12191222-12191662 GCF_018294505.1 Triticum aestivum | reverse complement strand
TATCAGGAGAAGAAAACGAAGAAGAAAAAAAAGAGGAGAAGAAGAAAGGAATAGAGGAGAAGAAGAAAAAATAGAAATTTTCTATTTTTTCTTCTTCTCCTCTATTCCTTTCTTCTTCTCCTCTTTCTTTTCTTCTTTTTTCCTCTTATTATTTATTTCTCCTCTCCTCTTCTTCTTTCTTTCCTCTTCTTATTTTCTTCTTTCCTATCCTTCTTTTCCTAAAATTGTAACTTTTGCATATATAAAACTTTTCTAAAATTGTAACTTTTGCATATATAAAACTTTTCCATGGATCATCATTTCTCATATATATCGAATATATATCCATTGTCATATATAAAAACTTCCTATATATGAACAAAAAACTTTCTATGAACAACAAAACATTTTTAACATATATATATTTAGCATATTCTAGCCACATACACATATACATCACA
>NC_057812.1:12189675-12190924 GCF_018294505.1 Triticum aestivum | reverse complement strand
CAGGTGGCGACGGCGAGCCCGTGGCAGGTGCGTGGGGCGGCGCGAGCAAGCAAGGGAGCTCGAGGCGACGGCGGGGGCGGCGAGGACGCCGACGCTCGGGGGCGGGACGGGGTAGGGGCAGGGCGACGGCGACGAGGAGCGGGCGGCGACGGCGAGCACGGGGCAGGGGCGCGAGGCGACGGCGACGGCGAGCACGGGCAGCCTGGCGGCGTCGGGGGGAAATGGTCGATGAGAAACTGAAAAATTCCTAAGTCCTGCTTATATACACAGAGTATTGGTCCCGGTTCGTGGCACCAACCGGGACCAATGCCCCCTTCAGTCCCGGTTGGTGCCACCAACCGGGAGCAAAGGATTGATTTCGCCAGCCCAAAGGGCGGGAAGCGGCGGCCTTTGGTCCCGGTTCGTGGCACCAACCGGGACCAATGTCCTGCACCTGCCAAAGCCGCGGTGCGGTGGGATGTTTAGTCCCACCTTGCTAGCTGAGGAGCGGCTGCACCTGCTTATAAGCGCTGCCTCGCCATCTCCATCGAACTCCTCAGAACTGCAGGCCTATGGGCCTAATCTCACACCGCTATGCCTGTGGGCCTGCTGGGCCTTCTGTGGGCCTGAATCCTGGCCCATGGATGAGCTTCTAGTCGTATTCAGGCCGTGGTGGCCCAGTTGGTGGCATTTTTTTTTTGCTATTTATTTTTTCATTTCTACTTAGAATTAACTACTTATAGATTTTTAGTGATTTCTTTTTTATTTTAGGTCACAAAAATTATAAACTTTCTGTTAGTGCCACAAGTTTTAAAATATGAATAGTTTAAATTTGAATTTTTTAAAATTTGTGTGAATCACTAGTTTATGAATGACTTTACTATAAAAATTGATTTTTGAGTCATTCTTTTTCCTTCTATTTAATATTACTGTGTTTTATCATTATACTCAATTTGGTAATTTTAGTTAGTCATAACAAATATTATAGGCATTTTTTCGTTTTTGCTATTTATTTTTTTCATTTCTACCTAGAACTAAATACTTATAGTTTTTTAGTGATTTCTTTTTTCCTTTTAGGTCACAAAAATTATAAAATTTCTCTTAGTGTCATTAGTTTTAAAATTTGAATATTTTAAATTTGAATTTTTTGAAATTTGTGTGAATCACAAGTTTGTGATTAACTTTACTAAAAAAATGAACATAGATGCATCTATAGAGAAAATTCAACCTAAATTCATAATCAATTTCTATGAATTTCAGAGAAATTCAT
>NC_057812.1:12186892-12189358 GCF_018294505.1 Triticum aestivum | reverse complement strand
GTTTATCAGGATGCTTGGGTCAGCCTTGACATTGAAGGGAGGAATTTCATGAAACTTTTCATAATCTTCAGACATGTCTGTCTTGCCCTCTACTCCCAGGATGTCCCTTTTTCCTGAAAGAACTATGTGGCGCTTTGGCTCATCGTATGATGTATACGCTTCCTTATATTTTCTTTTTCTCGGTCTGGTAGACATGTCCTTCACATAGATAACCTGTGCCACATCATTGGCTAGGACGAACGGTTCATTAGTGTACCCAAGATTTTTCAGATCCACTTTTGTCATTCCATACTGTGGGTCTACCTGTACCCCGCCTCCTGACAGATTGACCCATTTGCACTTAAACAAAGGGACCTTAAAATCTTGTCCGTAGTCAAGTTCCCATATGTCAACTATGTAACCATAATATGTGTCGTTTCCCTTCTCGGTTGTTGCATCAAAGCGGACACCGCTGTTTTGGTTGGTGCTCTTTTGATCTTGGTCAATCGTGTAAAATGTATTCCGATTTATCTCGTGTCCTTTGTAAATCAATACAGTCAAAGATGGTCCCCTGGACAACAAGTACAACTCATCACAAACAGTGTTGTCACCTCTGAGACGTGCTTCCAACCAACTGCTGAAAGTCCTGATGTGTTCACATGTAATCCAGTCGTCGCACTGCTCCGGGTGTTTGGAGCGCAGACTGTTCTTGTGTTCATCGACATACGGGGTCACCAAGGTAGAGTATCCGTCCCTGCATATTATTGAGTCACTTCCAAGAGTGCCTTTTCCAGTCAGTCTCCCCTCATACCATGATTTAGGGAGACCTATCTTCTTAAGGCCAGGAATGAAGTCAACACAAAACCCAATGACATCCTCTGTTTGATGGCCCATGGAGATGCTTCCTTCTGGCGTAGCGCGGTTACGGACATATTTCTTTAGGACTCCCATGGACCTCTCAAAGGGGAACATATTGTGTCGAAATACGTGCCCTAGAATGACAATCTCGTCGACTAGATGAACTAGGACGTGCGTCATGATATTGAAGAAGGATGGTGGGAACACCAGCTCGAAATTGACAAGACATTGCGCCACATCACTCCTTAGCCTTGGTACGATTTTTTGATCGATCACCTTCTGAGAGATTGCATTGAGGAATGCACATAGCTTCACAATGGCTAATCGGACGTTTTCCGGTAGAAGTCCCCTCAATGCAACCGGAAGCAGTTGCATCATAATCACGTGGCAGTCATGAGACATTAGGTTCTGGAACTTTTTCTCTGGCATATTTATTATTCCCTTTATATTCGACAAGAAGCCAGTCAGGACCTTCATACTGAGCAGGCATTCAAAGAAAATTTCTTTCTCTTCTTTCGTAAGAGTGTAGCTGGCAGGACCTTCATACTGCTTCGGAGGCATGCAGTCTTTTTCGTGCAAACGTTGCAGGTCCTCCTGTGCCTCAGGTGTATCTTTTGTCTTCCCATACACACCCAAGAAGCCTAACAGGTTCACGCAAAGGTTCTTCGTCACGTGCATCACGTTGATTGAAGAGCGGACCTCTAGCTCTTTCCAGTACGGTAGGTCGAAGAATATAGATTTCTTCTTCCACATGGGTGCGTGTCCCTGAGTGTCATTCGGAACAGCTAGTCCGTCGGGACCCTTTCCAAAGATTACATGTAAATGATTGACCATAGCAAGTACGTGATCACCGGTACGCATGGCGGGCTTCTTCCGATGATCTGCCTCGCCTTTGAAATGATTACCTTTCTTTTGACATTGATGGTTGGTCGAGAGAAATTGACGATGTCCCACGTACACATTCTTCCTGCATCTGTCCAGGTATATACTTTCGGTGTCATCCAAATAGTGCGTGCATGCGTGGTATCCCTTGTTTGTCTATCCTCAAAGGTTACTGAGAGTGGGCCAATCGTTGATGGTCACGAACAGCAACGCCTTTAGGTTAAATTCCTCTTGTTTGTGCTCATCCCACGTACGTACACCGTTTCCATTCCATAGCTGTAAAAGTTCTTCAACTAATGGCCTTATGTACACATCAATGTCATTGCCGGGTTGCTTAGGACCTTGGATGAGAACTGGCATCATAATGAACTTCTGCCTCATGCACATCCAAGGAGGAAGGTTATACATACATAGAGTCATGGGCCAGGTGCTGTGATTGCTGCTCTGCTCCCCGAAAGGATTAATGCCATCCGCGCTTAAAGCAAACCATACGTTCCTTGGGTCCTTTGCAAACTCATCCCAGTACTTTCTCTCGATTTTTCTCCACTGCGACCCGTCAGCGGGTGCTCTCAACTTCCCGCCTTTCTTACGGTCCTCACTGTGCCATCGCATCAACTTGGCATGCTCTCCCTTTCTGAACAGACGTTTCAACCGTGGTATTATAGGAGCATACCACATCACCTTCGCAGGAACCCTCTTCTTGGGGGGCTCGCCGTGAACATCACCAGGGTCATCTCGTCTGATCTT
>NC_057812.1:12180865-12186882 GCF_018294505.1 Triticum aestivum | reverse complement strand
GACGGCGGGGGCGGCGAGGACGCCGACGCTCGGGGCGGGACGGGGTAGGGGCAGGGCGACGGCGACGAGGAGCGGGCGGCGACGGCGAGCACGGGGAAGGGGCGCGAGGCGACGGCGACGGCGAGCACGGGCAGCCTGGCGGCGTCGGGGGAAAATGGTCGATGAGAAACTGAAAAATTCCTAAGTCCTGCTTATATACACAGAGTATTGGTCCCGGTTCGTGGCACCAACCGGGACCAATGCCCCCTTTAGTCCCGGTTGGTGCCACCAACCGGGAGCAAAGGACTGATTTCGCCAGCCCAAAGGGCGGGAAGCGGCGGCCTTTGGTCCCGGTTCGTGGCACCAACCGGGACCAATGTCCTGCACCTGCCAAAGCCGCGGTGCGGTGGGATGTTTAGTCCCACCTTGCTAGCTGAGGAGCGGCTGCACCTGCTTATAAGCGCTGCCTCGCCATCTCCATCGAACTCCTCAGAACTGCAGGCCTATGGGCCTAATCTCACACCGCTATGCCTGTGGGCCTGCTGGGCCTTCTGTGGGCCTGAATCCTGGCCCATGGATGAGCTTCTAGTCGTATTCAGGCCGTGGTGGCCCAGTTGGTGGCATTTTTTTTTGCTATTTATTTTTTCATTTCTACTTAGAATTAACTACTTATAGATTTTTAGTGATTTCTTTTTTCTTTTAGGTCACAAAAATTATAAACTTTCTGTTAGTGCCACTAGTTTTAAAATATGAATAGTTTAAATTTGAATTTTTTAAAATTTGTGTGAATCACTAGTTTATGAATGACTTTACTATAAAAATTGATTTTTGAGTCATTCTTTTTCCTGCTATTTAATATTACTGTGTTTTATCATTATACTCAATTTGGTAATTTTAGTTAGTCATAACAAATATTATAGGCATTTTTTCGTTTTTGCTATTTATTTTTTTCATTTCTACCTAGAACTAAATACTTATAGTTTTTTAGTGATTTCTTTTTTCCTTTTAGGGCACAAAAATTATAAAATTTCTCTTAGTGTCATTAGTTTTAAAATTTGAATATTTTAAATTTGAATTTTTTAAAATTTGTGTGAATCACAAGTTTGTGATTAACTTTACTAAAAAAATGAACATAGATGCATCTATAGAGAAAATTCAACCTAAATTCATAATCAATTTCTATGAATTTCAGAGAAATTCATTAGGAATTTAGGTCAAATTTCCTGTATAGGGGCATCTATTTTCACTTTGAGAGGAGCTCAACAAGGCATAGAGGGACGGGCTTATAAACCGGTGTGGGCGCCTTTCGGTTGGCGGGGTGGGACTAAACTCTGGGTGCAACGAGGGCCAACCCTTTAGTCCCGGTTTGTGGCACAAGCCGGGACTAATGGCCATGGGCCAGGGGCGAGCCCTATTTTTTTTCCAGTTTTTTTGTTTTGTTTTCTGCATTATTTATTTTCTTTAGTTGTTTGTTTTTTTTAATTCTTTTTGCTTTTAGTTTTAGAAAAATTATAAACTTTCTGTTAGTGCCATTAGTTTTCAAATTTGAAAACACTTTTTTAGTTTTTTTGTTTTCTTTGTTGCTTTATTTATTTTATTTTGTTTCTACTTATAACAAAATACTTATTGTTGCTATTTTTATTTTTTTTTCTAGTTTTTTTGTTTTGTTTTCTGTATTATTTATTTTCTTTTGTTTTTTGCTTTATTTTTTTAATTCTTTTTGCTTTTAGGTCAGCAAAATTATAAACTTTCTGTTAGTGCCATTAGTTTTAGAAAAATTATAAACTTTCTGTTAGTGCCATTAGTTTTCAAATTTGAATAGTTAAAATTTGAATTCTTTGAAATTTGTGTGAATCACAAGTTTGTGATTAACTTTACTAAAAAAATGAACATAGATGCACCTATAGAGAAAATTCGACCTAAAATTCATAGTTTCAAGTGAACTCTGAAAAAGTTGGCATAGCATACTCGTCTGTTACAAATTTGGCATGGTATCATCATAATAGTTGCGGGAGAAAGTCTTCACTTTTTCTTCGCTTGTGTCATTCGCTTATTGCGCCGTAACCATGGATAATCTTCATTGTTTATCAGGATGCTTGGGTCAGCCTTGACATTGAAGGGAGGAATTTCATGAAACTTTTCATAATCTTCAGACATGTCTGTCTTGCCCTCTACTCCCAGGATGTCCCTTTTTCCTGAAAGAACTATGTGGCGCTTTGGCTCATCGTATGATGTATACGCTTCCTTATATTTTCTTTTTCTCGGTCTGGTAGACATGTCCTTCACATAGATAACCTGTGCCACATCATTGGCTAGGACGAACGGTTCATTAGTGTACCCAAGATTTTTCAGATCCACTTTTGTCATTCCATACTGTGGGTCTACCTGTACCCCGCCTCCTGACAGATTGACCCATTTGCACTTAAACAAAGGGACCTTAAAATCTTGTCCGTAGTCAAGTTCCCATATGTCAACTATGTAACCATAATATGTGTCGTTTCCCTTCTCGGTTGTTGCATCAAAGCGGACACCGCTGTTTTGGTTGGTGCTCTTTTGATCTTGGTCAATCGTGTAAAATGTATTCCGATTTATCTTGTGTCCTTTGTAAATCAATACAGTCAAAGATGGTCCCCTGGACAACAAGTACAACTCATCACAAACAGTGTTGTCACCTCTGAGACGTGCTTCCAACCAACTGCTGAAAGTCCTGATGTGTTCACATGTAATCCAGTCGTCGCACTGCTCCGGGTGTTTGGAGCGCAGACTGTTCTTGTGTTCATCGACATACGGGGTCACCAAGGTAGAGTATCCGTCCCTGCATATTATTGAGTCACTTCCAAGAGTGCCTTTTCCAGTCAGTCTCCCCTCATACCATGATTTAGGGAGACCTATCTTCTTAAGGCCAGGAATGAAGTCAACACAAAACCCAATGACATCCTCTGTTTGATGGCCCATGGAGATGCTTCCTTCTGGCGTAGCGCGGTTACGGACATATTTCTTTAGGACTCCCATGGACCTCTCAAAGGGGAACATATTGTGTCGAAATACCTGCCCTAGAATGACAATCTCGTCGACTAGATGAACTCGGACGTGCGTCATGATATTGAAGAAGGATGGTGGGAACACCAGCTCGAAATTGACAAGACATTGCGCCACATCACTCCTTAGCCTTGGTACGATTTTTGGATCGATCACCTTCTGAGAGATTGCATTGAGGAATGCACATAGCTTCACAATGGCTAATCGGACGTTTTCCGGTAGAAGTCCCCTCAATGCAACCGGAAGCAGTTGCATCATAATCACGTGGCAGTCATGAGACATTAGGTTCTGGAACTTTTCTCTGGCATATTTATTATTCCCTTTATATTCGAATAGAAGCCAGTCAGGACCTTCATACTGAGCAGGCATTCAAAGAAAATTTCTTTCTCTTCTTTCGTAAGAGTGTAGCTGGCAGGACCTTCATACTGCTTCGGAGGCATGCAGTCTTTTTCGTGCAAACGTTGCAGGTCCTCCCGTGCCTCAGGTGTATCTTTTGTCTTCCCATACACACCCAAGAAGCCTAACAGGTTCACGCAAAGGTTCTTCGTCACGTGCATCACATCGATTGAAGAGCGGACCTCTAGCTCTTTCCAGTACGGTAGGTCGAAGAATATATATTTCTTCTTCCACATGGGTGCGTGTCCCTCAGTGTCATTCGGAACAGCTAGTCCGCCGGGACCCTTTCCAAAGATTACATGTAAATGATTGACCATAGCAAGTACGTGATCACCGGTACGCATGGCGGGCTTCTTCCGATGATCTGCCTCGCCTTTGAAATGATTACCTTTCTTTTGACATTGATGGTTGGTCGAGAGAAATTGACGATGTCCCACGTACACATTCTTCCTGCATCTGTCCAGGTATATACTTTCGGTGTCATCCAAATAGTGCGTGCATGCGTGGTATCCCTTATTTGTCTATCCTCAAAGGTTACTGAGAGTGGGCCAATCGTTGATGGTCACGAACAGCAACGCCTTTAGGTTAAATTCCTCTTGTTTGTGCTCATCCCACGTACGTACACCGTTTCCATTCCATAGCTGTAAAAGTTCTTCAACTAATGGCCTTATGTACACATCAATGTCATTGCCGGGTTGCTTAGGACCTTGGATGAGAACTGGCATCATAATGAACTTCTGCCTCATGCACATCCAAGGAGGAAGGTTATACATACATAGAGTCATGGGCCAGGTGCTGTGATTGCTGCTCTGCTCCCCGAAAGGATTAATGCCATCCGCGCTTAAAGCAAACCATACGTTCCTTGGGTCCTTTGCAAACTCATCCCAGTACTTTCTCTCGATTTTTCTCCACTGCGACCCGTCAGCGGGTGCTCTCAACTTCCCGCCTTTCTTACGGTCCTCACTGTGCCATCGCATCAACTTGGCATGCTCTCCCTTTCTGAACAGACGTTTCAACCGTGGTATTATAGGAGCATACCACATCACCTTCGCAGGAACCCTCTTCTTGGGGGGCTCGCCGTGAACATCACCAGGGTCATCTCGTCTGATCTTGTACCGCAATGCACCGCATACCGGGCATGCGTTCAGATCCTTGTATGCACCGCGGTAGAGGATGCAGTCATTAGGGCATGCATGTATCTTCTGCACCTCCAATCCTAGAGGGCATACAACCTTCTTTGCTGTGTATGTACTGTAGCTGGCAGGGCCTTCATACTGCTTCGGAGGCATGTCGTCTTTTTCGTGCAAACGTTGCAGGTCCTGCCATGCCTCAGGTGTATCTTTTGTCTTTCCATACACGCCCAAGAAGCCTAGCAGGTTCACGCAAAGGTTCTTCGTCACGTGCATCACATCGATTGAAGAGCGGACCTCTAGGTCTTTCCAGTAGGGCAGGTCCAAAAATATAGATTTCTTCTTCCACATGGGTGCGTGTCCCTCAGCGTCATTCGGAACAGCTAGTGCGCCGGGACCCTTTCAAAAGATTACGTGTAAATCATTGACCATAGCAAGGACGTGATCGCCGGTACGCATGGCAGGCTTCTTCCAGTGATCTGCCTCGCCTTTGAAATGCTTGCCTTTCTTTCGACATTGATGGTTGGTCGGAAGAAATCGACGATGGCCCATGTACACATTCTTCCTACATTTGTCCAGGTATATACTTTCAGTGTCATCTAAACAGTGCGTGCATGCGTGGTATCCTTTGTTTGTCTGTCCTGAAAGGTTACTGAGAGCGGGCCAATCGTTGATGGTCACGAACAGCAACGCCTTTAGGTTAAATTCCTCTTGTCTGTGCTTATCCCACGTACGTACACCGTTTCCATTCCACAACTGTAAAAGTTCTTCAAGTAGTGGCCTTAGGTACACATCAATGTCCTTGCCGGGTTGCTTAGGGCCTTGGATGAGAACTGGCATCATAATGAACTTCCGCTTCATGCACATCCAAGGAGGAAGGTTATACATACATAGAGTCACGGGCCAGGTGCTATGATTGCTGGTCTGCTCCCCAAAAGGATTAATGCCATCCGCGCTTAAAGCAAACCATACGTTCCTTGGGTCCTTTGCAAACTCATCCCAGTACTTTCTCTCGATTTTTCTCCACTGCGACCCGTCAGCGGGTGCTCTCAACTTCCCGTCTTTCTTATGGTCCTCACTGTGCCATCGCATCGACTTGGCATGCCCTCCATTTCTGAACAGACATTTCAACCGTGGTATTATAGGAGCATACCACATCACCTTCGCAGGAACCCTCTCCCTGGGGGGCTCGCCGTGAACATCACCAGGGTCATCTCGTCTGATCTTATACCGCAATGCACCGCATACCGGGCATGCGTTCAGATCCTTCTATGCACCGCGGTAGAGGATGCAGTCATTAGGGCATGCATGTATCTTCTCCACCTCCAATCCTAGAGGGCATACGACCTTCTTTGCTACGTATGTACTGTCGGGCAATTCGTTATCCTTTGGAAGCTTCTTCTTCAATATTTTCAGTAGCTTCTCAAATCCTTTGTCAGGCACAGCATTCTCTGCCTTCCACTGCAGCAATTC
>NC_057812.1:12175064-12180855 GCF_018294505.1 Triticum aestivum | reverse complement strand
AGTACGGTACCGAGCTTTGTGTTGCCATCTTCGCAATTGGGGTACAACCCTTTTTTGTGATCCTCTAACATGCGATCGAACTTCAGCTTCTCCTTTTGACTTTCGCATTGCGTCCTTGCATCGACAATGACCCGGCGGAGATCATCATCGTCAGGCACATCGTCTGGTTCCTCTTGATCTTCAGCAGCTTCACCCGTTGCAGCATCATTGGGCACATCTTCTGGTTCCTCTTGATCTTCACCAGCTCCCCCTGTTGTAGCATCACCGTATTCAGGGGGCACATAGTTGTCATCATACTCTTCTTCTTCGTCATCTTCCATCATAACCCCTATTTCTCCGTGCCTCGTCCAAACATTATAGTGTGGCATGAAACCCTTGTAAAGTAGGTGGGTGTGAAGGATTTTCTGGTTAGAGTAAGACATCGTATTCCCACATTTAGTGCATGGACAACAAATAAAACCATTCTGCTTGTTTGCCTCAGCCGCATCGAGAAACTCATGCACGCCCTTAATGTACTCGGAGGTGTGTCCGTCACCGTACATCCATTGCTGGTTCATCTGCGTGCATTATATATAATTAAGTGTCCAAATTAATAGAAGTTCATCATCACATTAAAACCAAAGTACATACATAGTTCTCATCTAACAACATATAGCTCTCTAGAGCATCTAATTAATTAAACCATACATTGAAACTATGTAAAACATTTCAATGCGAAAACAAATGCAATCATAATCGCAACCAAGGTAACAATTGATCCAACGGCATAATGATACCAAGCCTCGGTATGAACGGCATATTTTCTAATCTTTCTAATCTTCAAGCGCATTGCATCCATCTTGATCTTGTGATCATCGATGACATCCGCAACATGCAACTCCAATATCATCTTCTCCCGCTCAATTTTTTTTATTTTTTCCTTCAAGAAATTGTTTCCTTCTTCAACTAAATTTAACCTCTCGACAATAGGGTTGGTTGGAATTTCCGGTTCACATACATCCTAGATAAATAAAATCTATGTCACGTTGGTCGGCATAATTTTCATAAACAATAAATGAACCAATAGTTATAAAGATAATATATATACCACATCTGAATCATGGACAGGACGAGGGCCGACGGGGGCGGATACCAAAACCATCACACTATATAAGATGCAATAATAAAAGTAAGAAAATAATACAAGTATCTATGTAAACATACAAGTAAGAATATGTTTTCCTTTCAGAAAGAAGATAAGAACAAGAGGCTCACCACGGTGGTGCCGGCGATGAGCTCGGCGCTGGTGATCGACGGCGGTGAAGACGGGGACGGGGCGTGACGGACCGCTAAACCTAGACAAATATTGAGGAAAATGGAGCTTGGAGGTCGAGCTTGGAGAGGAGAAAGCTTAAGTAGTGTGGCTCGGGCATTCCATCGAACACCTTGTGTGCATAGGAGGTGAGCTAGAGCACCACCAAGCCCTCTCCCCCTCGGCCAGAAAAAACATAGCAGTATGCTCTGCTCTTGCGCGAGGGGGTATATATAGGCACCACCATTGGTCCCGGTTGGTGGCATGAACCGGGACTAAAGGGCAGCCTTTGGTCCCGGTTCATGCCATCAACCGGGACCAATGGTGGTGGGCCAGGAGCGAGGCCCATTGGTCCCGGTTTGTCCCACCAACCGGGACCAAAAGTTCCAGACGAACCGGGACCAATGGCCCATGTGGCCAGGGCGGCCCCCTGGGCTCACGAACCGGGTCCAATGCACCCATTGGTCCCGGTTCTAGACTGAACCGGGACTAATGGGCTTACCCCGGCCTGAACCTTTGCCCCCTTTCTACTAGTGATGACATGCCCCAGCAAGAGGATGGGTGAGTTAATAGTACATCATGCATGTTCAAACAACAACACACATATCGTATTGCCCACAGCTAATGTTTGCATATATACCAGGAACTCTTGTGGCCTTTTTGTCATAGAATGTCTAGAACATTGGGATGCGGACCGAATGACCCGCGATTTTACACAGGTATGTTGTTATTTATGTTTGTAGACTAGCTAGTATGGTCGTGTTGCAACTTCGGTTCATGTAACCTTTATGTCGATTTTTGTAGGCCAGCGTTGATGCTAGGAGAAAATGTTTCGTCGCCGAGTTGATTATGTCACCGTCGAACTTGATGGAGTGTGTGAAGAACAAAATTCGTGAAATCGCAAAGAAAAGGCGCGCCTGAAGAATTTATGCGGCATGCAAGATTCAAGTTTTAGGGGTTTGGATTTAGTCCGGACGAAGGTTTCAATGGCATGATTATCTTAGGGTTTCTATCATTTTTATGTAATAAACAGGGCATCTCAAATATTGTGACACATACATGTGTATGTGTCTGTCAGACAATCTGCTCATACAAGACAATTCGGTCGTACCAATAAATTATTTGCTTTACTTATCAATTGTTCTTTCTTAATATTTTTCTTGTTCTCCAAATTTTTATAATTTTATTTTTCACATTAATAGTATTTGCATTCTATTTTCCCTTCAAATGATCTCCTAAGTTTCATATTAAAATTTCACATTCTATACTCTTTTTTAAAACTCTATCAAGCTTAGCCTTGTGCCAGAGCTATCTGCATGTCATCATCAGGCACAATCTCCTGGTAATTCCCCCTCGTCACATGATTATGAAAGTAGTCATGTTAGCTAAGTAAATATATCGAGCCAAAACGTAATATTACACAGATGAAAACTAGTCATGTCAGCTCGTTGGCTCTATGGTGTGTTACGTGGCTTAATGTTTTTCTATTTTGTTTGACAAACGCGTCATTTTTTTCATTGTATGTATAAATAACTTATTTCTATACTCCCCATGATGCCAGGCACGGCCCATCTAACCACATGAGGGGCCCGACAGGCGGCCTATCGTGCTGGCAGGGCTACAGCCCATTTTGCCAGGTTCACATCAATCTTCCCCTTTTCTCGGCTCCCTTTCCAAATCCCGCCCTCTCTCTCCATTTTCCCCTACAAATCTCAACGGCGAAAGCATGACAGCGAGCTGGGCGTCGGGCGGCGGCAGCTGCGCCGAGAAGAGCGGTGGCAACCGCAATTTCGGTGGAACCCTGGGTCCTGGAAGGAGGTGGGGCAGATTAAGTAGCACAGGAGGCAGCGGCGGCAGATCGAGTGGAACAGAGGACGGCGCTTTCCTGGGCAGCGGCGGGCCGGGAGAACCGACGGCTAGGGTTTCTTCGGTGCTACACTTTGGTGGAAAAAAGGTAAGTTCTTTACCATTGTTCTTTATGTCACAGCATTATTGACGACAATTCATGACCTCTGGCCCTCACAAGCTCCAACTATGTGGTCATCAGGAAACTCCTTGTGGCCGTGTCTGCATAGAAGCAGACAATTTTGGCAGCGTATTCTTGGGATTTGGGTTTGAGTTTAGTGAGCATGATCTTCAAAGTAGTAGTGCTATTGTGGTCAAGCTGCAGAAATGTTCAGTGTTTACCGCCTACAGTGACAAGTTCAGTTATAAATTGACTTGATTTGCTCATGATTTATTTAGGATGCTATCACTTCTGATTATGTTGAATGGGTTGATGGGGAGTGGGATAGCAAAGCAAAGTCAGTCATTAAGTATCTTGCCATGAAGAACAAGAAACTGGAGACTAAGATTACAGAATATGAAGCTAAAATTAAAAGGAATGAGAAAGAAAAGAGGGCAATGGTTACGATGCAGAAGGAAATATTCCTCTATAGGGATAGGATTTTATGATTTGGAGGTCTGTTGTATCTTGGCCTGCTTGCCACTATGATTGCTGTCATAGTTAGCAAGTAGATTGTTCATAAAGCTATTGACATCATTGTTATTGACATGATGAAATGCTGATGAATTATGTGCTATTCAGTTTATGGGCACAGTGTAACAGATATTGCACTGGAAATAACATGTGGCCATCATGATCTATATTTGGTAAGTGATGCACATGGGCACATCACCTAGCAGCACTACCGATTTGTGCAGCAGCCCAGTTCATTGTATTGTTGCAACATAGGAGCAACATCTAGCAGCACCGACACCTTTCATGCAGCACTGAAGCAAAGCAATGCTACCTCTTGAGCACTGCGTTGGATTTCCTTGAAGAGGAAAGGATGATGCAGCACAGTAGCGTAAGTATTTCCCTCAGTTTTTGAGAACCAAGGTATCAATCCAGTAGGAGGCTACGCGCGAGTCGCTCGTACCTGCACAAAGAAAATAACTCCTTGCAACCAATGCGATAAGGGGTTGTCAATCCCTTCACGATCACTTACGAGAGTGAGATCTGATAGATATGATAGGATAATATTTTTGGTATTTTGTGATAAAGATGCAAAGTAAAATAAAAGCAAAGTAAAAAGCAAAGATAATAACAAGTGTTGGAAGATTAATATGATGAAGATAGACCCGGGGGCCATAGGTTTCACTAGTGGCTTCTCTCAAGAGCATAAGTATTTTACGGTGGGTGAACGAATTACTGTTGAGCAATTGACATAATTGAGCATAGTTATGAGAATATCTAGGTATGATCATGTATATAGGCATCACTGATACGTCTCCAACGTATCTATAATTTTTTATTGCTCCATGCTATATTATCTACTCATTTGGGAAATATTGGCTTTATTATCCACTTTTATATTATTTTTGGGACTAACCTATTAACCGGAGGTCGAGCCCAGATTTGCTGTTTTTTACCTATTTCAGTGTTTCGAAGAAAAGGAATATGAAACGAAGTCAAAAGGGAATGAAATCAACTTGAGAAGTTATTTTTGGAAGGAAATCTACCGGAAAAGCTTGGAGTGCACGTCAGGAAAAAAGGGAGGTGCCCACGAGAGTGGGGGGCACCCCCCCCTAGGGCGCGCCCCCTTGCCTCGTGGGCCCCCCAAAGCTCCACCAACGTACTCCTTTCACCCATATATACCCACGTACCCTAAAACTTCTAGAGACGAGAATAGATCGGGAGTTCCGCCGCCGCAAGCCTCTGTAGCCACCAAAAACCAATCGGGACCCTGTTCTCGCACCCTGCCGGAGGGGGGGAACCCTCACCGGTGGCCATCTTCATCATCCCGACACTCTCCATGATGAGGAGGGAGTAGTTCACCCTCGGGGCTGAGGGTATGTACCAGTAGCTATGTGTTTGATCTCTCTCTCTCTCTCTCGTGGTTCTTGATTTGGCATGATCTTGATGTATCGCGAGCTTTGCTATTATAGTTGGAGCTTATGTTGCTTCTCCCCCTCTACTCTCTTGTAATGGATTGAGTTTTCCCTTTGAAGTAGTCTTATCGGATTGAGTCTTTAAAGATTTGAGAACACTTGATGTTTGTCTTGCCATGCGTATCTGTGGTGACAATGGGATATCACGTGATTCACTTGATGTATGTTTTGGTGATCAACTTGCGGATTCCGCCCATGAACCTATGCATAGGGGTTGGCACACGTTTTCGTCTTGATTCTCCGGTAGAAACTTTGGGGCACTCTTTGAAGTTCTTTGTGTTGGTTGAATAGATGATCTGAGATTGTGTGATGCATATCGTGTAATCATACCCACGGATACTTAAGGTGACATTGGAGTATCTAGGTGACATTAGGGTTTTGGTTGATTTGTGTCTTAAGGTTTTATTCTAGTACGAACTCTAGGGCTGTTCGTGACACTTATAGGAATAGCCCAACGGATTGATTGGAAAGAATAACTTTGAGGTGGTTTCGTACCCTACCATAATCTCTTCGTTTGTTCTCCACTATTATTGACTTTGGAGTGACTCTTTGTTGCATGTTGAGGGA
>NC_057812.1:12173068-12174371 GCF_018294505.1 Triticum aestivum | reverse complement strand
TGGCAACAATACAATACGTGCCTTGCTGCCCCTGCTGTCACTGGGAAAAGACACCGCAAGATTGAACCCAAAGCTAAACACTTCTCCCATTGCAAGAAAGATCAATCTAGTAGGCCAAACCAAACTGATAATTCGAAGAGACTTGCAAAGATAACCAATCATACATAAAAGAATTCAGAAAAGATTCAAATATTGTTCATAGATAATCTTGATCATAAACCCACAATTCATCGGTCTCAACAAACACACCACAAAAAAGAAGATTACATCGAATAGATCTCCACGAGAGAAGGGCAGAACATTGTATTGAGATCCAAAAAGAGAGAAGAAGCCATCTAGCTACTAACTATGGACCCGAAGGTCTAAGGTAAACTACTCACACTTCATCGGAGAGGCTATGGTGTTGATGTAGAAGCCCTCCGTGATGGATGCCCCCTCCGGTGGAGCTCCGGAACAGGCCCCAAGATGGGATCTCATGGGTACACAAGGTTGCGGCAGTGGAATTAGGTTTTTGGCTCCATATCTGATCGTTTGGGGGTACGTAGGTATATATAGGAGGAAGGAGTACGTCGGTGGAGCAACAGGGGGACCACAAGGGTGGAGGGCGCGCCCTGGGGGTGGGCGCGCCCCCCTACCTCGTGCCTTCCTCCTTTCTTTCTTGACGTAGGGTCCAAGTCTCCTGGATCATAATCTTCCTAGAAATCACGTTCCCGAAGGTTTCATTCCGTTTGGACTCCGTTTGATATTCCTTTTCTGCAGAACTCTGAAATAGGCAAAAAACAGCAATTCTCAGCTGGGCCTCCGGTTAACAGGTTAGTCCCAAAAATAATATAAAAGTGGAAAATAAAGCCCAATATTGTCCAAAACAGTAGATAATATAGCATGGAGCAATCAAAAATTATAGATACGTTGGAGACGTATCAGGCATCCCCAAGCTGAATTCCTGCTTGTCCTCGAGTAGGTAAATGATAAAAAAAATAATTTTTATGCGGAGTGCTACTTGGTATAATTTCAATGTAATTCTTCTTAATTGTGGTATGAATATTCAGATCCGAAAGATTCAAGAAAAAAGTTCATATTGACATAAAAATAATAATATTTCAAGCATACTAACTAAGCAATTATGTCTTCTCAAAATAACATGGCCAAAGAAAGTTCATCCCTACAAAATCATATAGTTCAGTCATGCTCCATTTTCGTCACACAAGAATGCTCTCATCATGCACAAACCCGATGACAAGCCAAGCAATTGTTTCATACTTTAGTAATCTCAAACCTATAAACTATCACGCAATATATGAGC
>NC_057812.1:12171364-12172186 GCF_018294505.1 Triticum aestivum | reverse complement strand
TGGATGTGTCATGATAAACGGAATGGTGGAAAGTTGCATGGCAATATATCTCGGAATGGCTATGGAAATTCCATAATAGGTAGGTATGGTGGTTGTTTTGAGGAAGATATAAGGAGGTTTATGTGTGAAATAGTGTATCATATCACGGGGTATGGATGCACCGGCGAAGTTTGCACCAACTCTCAATGTGAGAAAGGGCAATGCACGGTACCGAAGAGGCTACCAATGATGGAAGGGTTAGAGTGCGTATAATCCATGGACTTAACATTAGTCATAAAGAACTCACATACTTATTGCAAAAATCTACAAGTCATCAAAAACCAAGCACTACGCGCATGCTCCTAGGGGGGTAGATTGGTAGGAAAAGGCCATCGCTCGTCCCCGACCGCCACTCATAAGGAGGACAATCAAAGAACACCTCATGTTTCAAATTTGTTACATAACGTTTACCATACGTGCATGCTACGGGACTTGCAAACTTCAACACAAGCATTTCTCAAATTCACAACTACTCAACTGGCACGACTTTGATATTATTACCTCCATATCTCAAAACAATCATCAAGCATCAAACTTCTCTTAGTATTCAGAACACTCATAAGAAAGTTTTTACTAATCTTGAATACCTAGCAAATTAGGATTATTTAATAAAGTTACCATGTTATTTAGGACTCTCAAAATAATCTAAGTGAAGCATGAGAGATCAATAATTTCTATAAAACAAATCCACCACCGTGCTCTAAAAGATATAAGTGAAGTACTAGAGCAAAACTATATAACTCAAAAGATATAAGTGAAGCACAAAGAGTATTCTAATAATTT
>NC_057812.1:12168062-12171354 GCF_018294505.1 Triticum aestivum | reverse complement strand
TATTACAACTTCTCTAGGGTTTATAAACTATTTTACTAGCCATAGATTCATCAAAATAAGCAAACAACACACGAGAAACAGAATCAGTCAAAATCAGAACAGTCTGTAGTAATCTGTAACTAACGCAAACTTATTGAACTCCACAAAATCATCCAAACTAGGACGACCTAGGCAATTTGTTTATTGATCAGAAGCAACTGGAATCACTGTTTGATCACGTTCTGGTGATTTTTAACAATTTTTTTCGTGAACAGAAAGTTTCTGGAAATTACAGCAAGATCAAATAACTATCTTCCAAGAAGATCCTATAGGTTTAACTTGGCACAAACACTAATTAAAACATAAAAACACATCTAACCAGAGGCTAGATCAAAGATTTTTTCCTAAACAGAAGCAAAAGCAAAAAAAACTAAAAATAAAAATTGGGTTGCCTCCCAACAAGCGCTATCGTTTAACGCCCCTAGCTAGGCATAAAAGCAAGGATATATCTAGGTATTACCATCTTTGGTAGGCAATTCTTCAATGAGACATCTATATTCCTTAGAAATTTCTTTCTTTTTAGTAATTATCAAACTTTTAGGCACAAGATCGAAAAATTCATTCGTAGCAAAGGGTTCCTTAATGATAGCAAAAAGATTGGGATGAATACTTATAGATTTAAGATCCGCAGTTTCCTTACTAGAGGATTCACCCTTATTTTTAGGAACATACATAAGCTTGGCAATTTTAGTAGGAGGACTTGGAGTATTCTTTATGGAATAAAAAGCGGTTCCCAAGTTGGTAATGATACCCTCAAGTTTATCGATTCTAGTGGAATCTTGATTTATTATCTCATTAACTATGGGTTCCTTCTCCTTAATATTTTTCAAAGTTACTCCTACCTTAGATCCATATTGGGTAATTTGGTTGTGGATCTTTTTATCTAGATTTTCAATTAACTCTATGGTAGCAACTTTATTTTCAAGAATTTCAAGTCTTTGCATTACATGCTCCAAAGTTAACATAGTTCCATTAACCAAAAGAGGTGGTGAGCCAAATAAATCTATCATAGCATTATAAGAGTCAAAAGTGTGGCTACCCAAGAAATTTCCTCTGATAATGGTATCAAGGATATATCTATACCAAGGATTAGCACCTACATAAAAATTGCGCAGAAGAACTGAAGTAGATTGCTTCCTGGTAGATCTATTTTGAGCATTGAAATTCTATACCAAGCGTCCTTCTGGAATCGGCCGGCAGTGAAAAGTTGTGCTGGGTTCAGTAGGATAAACAGAGCCAACAGCCGCCTTGACCTTCATATTAATCCATTGCGTCATAAGGTGGCAATTTTGAGACTCCGTGATAGCATCCACGGGATAGCTGCAGGAGCCGTCAAGACATGCTCTGGCTGAAGCAGCTCGGTGGAAGCCATGCTGCTTTTCCGCTGAGATGGTAGGGTAGCTTCGGGGGAAGCTTCGGAAGTTCGTTTGCTACGATTTGCTTCTCGTTCCTCTATCGCTTGTACCCTAGCGTGCAGCGCCTGCAGTTCGGTCTACTGCACTTTCTTCCTCCTCTCGTGGCATTTGTAACCGCCTGCTTCCGGAAACCCAGCCTTCCACAGAATGGAGCCTGGCGTGCCTCGTGTTCGTCCAAGGTGCTTAGGATTCCCGAGGGCCATTGTGAGCTCGTCGTTCTCTCTGTCTGGAATGAACGTCCCTTGCTGCGCTACTTTGATATAGTGTTGAAGCCTCGTGACTGGTATTTCCAATTGATCGTCCGTCCAAATGCACTTCCCTGTTACAGGGTCCAAGGTTCCTCCAGCCCTGAAGAACCAAGTCCGGCAACGGTCTGGCCAGTTCATTTTCTCTGGTTCGATCCCTTTTTCAACCAGATCATTCTCAGCCTTGGCCCACTTAGGCTGGGCTACGAGGTAGCCACCTGACCCCGTGCGATGGTGAAGCTTCTTCTTCGCAGCATTTTTCTTGTTTGTCGCCGACATCTTCTTACTCTTTTCCGATGTCTTGTGGGCCACAAATGCGGGCCAGTGATCTCTGATCTTCTCATATCTGCCCTTGAATTCTGGTGTCTCATCTTTATCGACAAACCTATTCAGGTCTTTCTTCCACCTCCTGAATAGGTCTGTCATCCTCTTAAGAGCAAAAGACTTGATTAATTCCTCTTTAACTGGCTTCTCCGGATCATCCTCTGGCGGTAGGGTGAAATTTGACTTCAGCTCAGTCCAAAGATCATTTTTCTGCATATCATTGACATAAGACACCTCAGGGTCTTCTGTAGCCGGATTTAACCATTGCTGGATGCTGATCGGGATCTTGTTCCTAACCAGAATCCCGCACTGAGCAACAAATGTGTTCTTTGTCTGGATGGGTTCAATCGGTTGGCCGTCGAGCACGATTGCTATGATCTCAAACCTTTCATCCAAGCTCAACTTTTTCTTTAGGCCTCGTCTCTTTACCAAAGTTGTGCTCGATCCGGAGGGCTAGAAAAAAGAACAAAGACTTAATTAATATGTGTACATACCAAAACAATGAATGCATCAATTAGCTAGTCAGCACAGGCTTAACTAATATATATACCTGGCCGGACTCGGTTCAGTCACCGGAGTCGTCATCACGGTCTCCTTCTTGCACCGGCATTAGGTCACCGGAGCCGTCCTCACGTTCTCCTTCTTGCACCGGCATTAGGTCACCGGAGCCAGCTTCTTCACCCTCTCCTTCCAGACCATCGGTGTCGTTGAGAAACAACGAGCAGACGGCATCACTTCCAAGTGCGATTATGTCCCTCAACAACGCTTTTTTTGCTTCGTCTCGGGCGGTGCCCATAGTTTCTACAAATATTTACAACATGGCAATTATTATTCAAACATGACAGATGGATATATTAGTGGCAAACTTAGAACTAGCTAGTTAATCACAGTAAGGAATCATATTAATTAGTGGCCTCGACGCTGCTTCTCTAGGGTCTGGGGTCGCCTCGGCAACGCTTCAAGGGTTTGGGGTATATCGACAACGACGACATACGTACATGGGAAAATAATATTATCTGGGGGAGGGGGTATATCGACCCCCCCACGTGTTGAAGTTATCGCGGGAGGAGGTATATCGACCCCCCCTCGTGTTGAAGTTATCGGGAGGGGTATATCGAACCCCCTCGTGTTGAAGTTATCGGGAGGGGGTATATTGACCCCCCCACCCACGTGTTGAAGTTGTCGGGAGTTTATATCGACACGACATACGTACATGGGAAAATAATATTATCGGGGAGGGGGTATATCGACCCCCCCCCACACGTGTTG
>NC_057812.1:12164395-12166497 GCF_018294505.1 Triticum aestivum | reverse complement strand
TTATCATTATACTCAATTTGGTAATTTTAGTTAGTCATAACAAATATTATAGGCATTTTTTCGTTTTTGCTATTTATTTTTTTCATTTCTACCTAGAACTAAATACTTATAGTTTTTTAGTGATTTCTTTTTTCCTTTTAGGTCACAAAAATTATAAAATTTCTCTTAGTGTCATTAGTTTTAAAATTTGAATATTTTAAATTTGAATTTTTTGAAATTTGTGTGAATCACAAGTTTGTGATTAACTTTACTAAAAAAATGAACATAGATGCATCTATAGAGAAAATTCAACCTAAATTCATAATCAATTTCTATGAATTTCAGAGAAATTCATGAGGAATTTAGGTCAAATTTCCTGTATAGGGGCATCTATTTTCACTTTGAGAGGAGCTCAACAAGGCATAGAGGGACGGGCTTATAAACCGGTGTGGGCGCCTTTCGGTTGGCGGGGTGGGACTAAACTCTGGGTGCAACGAGGGCCAACCCTTTAGTCCCGGTTTGTGGCACAAGCCGGGACTAATGGCCATGGGCCAGGGGCGAGCCCTATTTTTTTCCAGTTTTTTTGTTTTGTTTTCTGCATTATTTATTTTCTTTAGTTGTTTGTTTTATTTTTTAATTCTTTTTGCTTTTAGTTTTAGAAAAATTATAAACTTTCTGTTAGTGCCATTAGTTTTCAAATTTGAAAACACTTTTTTAGTTTTTTTGTTTTCTTTGTTGCTTTATTTATTTTATTTTGTTTCTACTTATAACAAAATACTTATTGTTGCTATTTTTATTTTTTTTCTAGTTTTTTTGTTTTGTTTTCTGTATTATTTATTTTCTTGTGTTTTTTGCTTTATTTTTTTAATTCTTTTTGCTTTTAGGTCAGCAAAATTATAAACTTTCTGTTAGTGCCATTAGTTTTAGAAAAATTATAAACTTTCTGTTAGTGCCATTAGTTTTCAAATTTGAATAGTTAAAATTTGAATTCTTTGAAATTTGTGTGAATCACAAGTTTGTGATTAACTTTACTAAAAAAATGAACATAGATGCACCTATAGAGAAAATTCGACCTAAATTCATAGTTTCAAGTGAACTCTGAAAAAGTTGGCATAGCATACTCGTCTGTTACAAATTTGGCATGGTATCATCATAATAGTTGCGGGAGAAAGTCTTCACTTTTTCTTCGCTTGTGTCATTCGCTTATTGCGCCGTAAACATGGATAATCTTCATCGTTTATCAGGATGCTTGGGTCAGCCTTGACATTGAAGGGAGGAATTTCATGAAACTTTTCATAATCTTCAGACATGTCTGTCTTGCCCTCTACTCCCAGGATGTCCCTTTTTCCTGAAAGAACTATGTGGCGCTTTGGCTCATCGTATGATGTATACGCTTCCTTATATTTTCTTTTTCTCGGTCTGGTAGACATGTCCTTCACATAGATAACCTGTGCCACATCATTGGCTAGGACGAACGGTTCATTAGTGTACCCAAGATTTTTCAGATCCACTTTTGTCATTCCATACTGTGGGTCTACCTGTACCCCGCCTCCTGACAGATTGACCCATTTGCACTTAAACAAAGGGACCTTAAAATCTTGTCCGTAGTCAAGTTCCCATATGTCAACTATGTAACCATAATATGTGTCGTTTCCCTTCTCGGTTGTTGCATCAAAGCGGACACCGCTGTTTTGGTTGGTGCTCTTTTGATCTTGGTCAATCGTGTAAAATGTATTCCGATTTATCTCGTGTCCTTTGTAAATCAATACAGTCAAAGATGGTCCCCTGGACAACAAGTACAACTCATCACAAACAGTGTTGTCACCTCTGAGACGTGCTTCCAACCAACTGCTGAAAGTCCTGATGTGTTCACATGTAATCCAGTCGTCGCACTGCTCCGGGTGTTTGGAGCGCAGACTGTTCTTGTGTTCATCGACATACGGGGTCACCAAGGTAGAGTATCCGTCCCTGCATATTATTGAGTCACTTCCAAGAGTGCCTTTTCCAGTCAGTCTCCCCTCATACCATGATTTAGGGAGACCTATCTTCTTAAGGCCAGGAATGAAGTCAACACAAAACCCAATGACATCCTCTGTTTGATGGCCCATGGAGATGCTTCCTTC
>NC_057812.1:12159123-12164385 GCF_018294505.1 Triticum aestivum | reverse complement strand
TTTGTCTATCCTCAAAGGTTACTGAGAGTGGGCCAATCGTTGATGGTCACGAACAGCAACGCCTTTAGGTTAAATTCCTCTTGTTTGTGCTCATCCCACGTACGTACACCGTTTCCATTCCATAGCTGTAAAAGTTCTTCAACTAATGGCCTTATGTACACATCAATGTCATTGCCGGGTTGCTTAGGACCTTGGATGAGAACTGGCATCATAATGAACTTCTGCCTCATGCACATCCAAGGAGGAAGGTTATACATACATAGAGTCATGGGCCAGGTGCTGTGATTGCTGCTCTGCTCCCCGAAAGGATTAATGCCATCCGCGCTTAAAGCAAACCATACGTTCCTTGGGTCCTTTGCAAACTCATCCCAGTACTTTCTCTCGATTTTTCTCCACTGCGACCCGTCAGCGGGTGCTCTCAACTTCCCGCCTTTCTTACGGTCCTCACTGTGCCATCGCATCAACTTGGCATGCTCTCCCTTTCTGAACAGACGTTTCAACCGTGGTATTATAGGAGCATACCACATCACCTTCGCAGGAACCCTCTTCTTGGGGGGCTCGCCGTGAACATCACCAGGGTCATCTCGTCTGATCTTATACCGCAATGCACCGCATACCGGGCATGCGTTCAGATCCTTGTATGCACCGCGGTAGAGGATGCAGTCATTAGGGCATGCATGTATCTTCTGCACCTCCAATCCTAGAGGGCATACAACCTTCTTTGCTGTGTATGTACTATAGCTGGCAGGACCTTCATACTGCTTCGGAGGCATGTCGTCTTTTTCGTGCAAACGTTGCAGGTCCTCCCATGCCTCAGGTGTATCTTTTGTCTTTCCATACACGCCCAAGAAGCCTAGCAGGTTCACGCAAAGGTTCTTCGTCACGTGCATCACATCGATTGAAGAGCGGACCTCTAGGTCTTTCCAGTAGGGCAGGTCCAAAAATATAGATTTCTTCTTCCACATGGGTGCGTGTCCCTCAGCGTCATTCGGAACAGCTAGTGCGCCGGGACCCTTTCAAAAGATTACGTGTAAATCATTGACCATAGCAAGGACGTGATCGCCGGTACGCATGGCAGGCTTCTTCCAGTGATCTGCCTCACCTTTGAAATGCTTGCCTTTCTTTCGACATTGATGGTTGGTCGGAAGAAATCGACGATGGCCCACGTACACATTCTTCCTACATTTGTCCAGGTATATACTTTCAGTGTCATCTAAACAGTGCGTGCATGCGTGGTATCCTTTGTTTGTCTGTCCTGAAAGGTTACTGAGAGCGGGCCAATCGTTGATGGTCACGAACAGCAACGCCTTTAGGTTAAATTCCTCTTGTCTGTGCTCATCCCACGTACGTACACCGTTTCCATTCCACAACTGCAAACGTTCTTCAAGTAGTGGCCTTAGGTACACATCAATGTCGTTGCCGGGTTGCTTAGGGCCTTGGATGAGAACTGGCATCATAATGAACTTCCGCTTCATGCACATCCAAGGAGGAAGGTTATACATACATAGAGTCACGGGCCAGGTGCTATGATTGCTGGTCTGCTCCCCGAAAGGATTAATGCCATCCGCGCTTAAAGCAAACCATACGTTCCTTGGGTCCTTTGCAAACTCATCCCAGTAATTTCTCTCGATTTTTCTCCACTGCGACCCGTCAGCGGGTGCTCTCAACTTCCCGTCTTTCTTATGGTCCTCACTGTGCCATCGCATCGACTTGGCATGCCCTCCATTTCTGAACAGACATTTTAACCGTGGTATTATAGGAGCATACCACATCACCTTCGCAGGAACCCTCTCCCTGGGGGGCTCGCCGTGAACATCACCAGGGTCATCTCGTCTGATCTTATACCGCAATGCACCGCATACCGGGCATGCGTTCAGATCCTTCTATGCACCGCGGTAGAGGATGCAGTCATTAGGGCATGCATGTATCTTCTCCACCTCCAATCCTAGAGGGCATACGACCTTCTTTGCTACGTATGTACTGTCGGGCAATTCGTTATCCTTTGGAAGCTTCTTCTTCAATATTTTCAGTAGCTTCTCAAATCCTTTGTCAGGCACAGCATTCTCTGCCTTCCACTGCAGCAATTCCAGTACGGTACCGAGCTTTGTGTTGCCATCTTCGCAATTGGGGTACAACCCTTTTTTGTGATCCTCTAACATGCGATCGAACTTCAGCTTCTCCTTTTGACTTTCGCATTGCGTCCTTGCATCGACAATGACCCGGCGGAGATCATCATCGTCAGGCACATCGTCTGGTTCCTCTTGATCTTCAGCAGCTTCACCCGTTGCAGCATCATTGGGCACATCTTCTGGTTCCTCTTGATCTTCACCAGCTCCCCCTGTTGTAGCATCACCGTATTCAGGGGGCACATAGTTGTCATCATACTCTTCTTCTTCGTCATCTTCCATCATAACCCCTATTTCTCCGTGCCTCGTCCAAACATTATAGTGTGGCATGAAACCCTTGTAAAGTAGGTGGGTGTGAAGGATTTTCTGGTTAGAGTAAGACATCGTATTCCCACATTTAGTGCATGGACAACAAATAAAACCATTCTGCTTGTTTGCCTCAGCCGCATCGAGAAAGTCATGCACGCCCTTAATGTACTCGGAGGTGTGTCCGTCACCGTACATCCATTGCTGGTTCATCTGCGTGCATTATATATAATTAAGTGTCCAAATTAATAGAAGTTCATCATCACATTAAAACCAAAGTACATACATAGTTCTCATCTAACAACATATAGCTCTCTAGAGCATCTAATTAATTAAACCATACATTGAAACTATGTAAAACATTTCAATGTGAAAACAAATGCGATCATAATCGCAACCAAGGTAACAATTGATCCAACGGCATAATGATACCAAGCCTCGGTATGAACGGCATATTTTCTAATCTTTCTAATCTTCAAGCGCATTGCATCCATCTTGATCTTGTGATCATCGATGACATCCGCAACATGCAACTCCAATATCATCTTCTCCCGCTCAATTTTTTTTTTTATTTTTTCCTTCAAGAAATTGTTTCCTTCTTCAACTAAATTTAACCTCTCGACAACAGGGTTGGTTGGAATTTCCGGTTCACATACATCCTAGATAAATAAAATCTATGTCACGTTGGTCGGCATAATTTTCATAAACAATAAATGAACCAATAGTTATAAAGATAATATATATACCACATCTGAATCATGGACAGGACGAGGGCCGACGGGGGCGGATACCAAAACCATCACACTATATAAGATGCAATAATAAAAGTAAGAAAATAATACAAGTATCTATGTAAACATACAAGTAAGAATATGTTTTCCTTTCAGAAAGAAGATAAGAACAAGAGGCTCACCACGGTGGTGCCGGCGATGAGCTCGTCGCTGGTGATCGACGGCGGTGAAGACGGGGACGGGGCGTGACGGACCGCTAAACCTAGACAAATATTGAGGAAAATGGAGCTTGGAGGTCGAGCTTGGAGAGGAGAAAGCTTAAGTAGTGTGGCTCGGGCATTCCATCGAACACCTTGTGTGCATAGGAGGTGAGCTAGAGCACCACCAAGCCCTCTCCCCCTCGGCCAGAAAAAACATAGCAGTATGCTCTGCTCTTGCGCGAGGGGGTATATATAGGCACCACCATTGGTCCCGGTTGGTGGCATGAACCGGGACTAAAGGGCAGCCTTTGGTCCCGGTTCATGCCATCAACCGGGACCAATGGTGGTGGGCCAGGAGCGAGGCCCATTGGTCCCGGTTTGTCCCACCAACCGGGACCAAAAGTTCCAGACGAACCGGGACCAATGGCCCACGTGGCCAGGGCGGCCCCCTGGGCTCACGAACCGGGTCCAATGCACCCATTGGTCCCGGTTCTAGACTGAACCGGGACTAATGGGCTTACCCCGGCCTGAACCTTTGCCCCCTTTCTACTAGTGATGACATGCCCCAGCAAGAGGATGGGTGAGTTAATAGTACATCATGCATGTTCAAACAACAACACACATATCGTATTGCCCACAGCTAATGTTTGTATATATACCAGGAACTCTTGTGGCCTTTTTGTCATAGAATGTCTAGAACATTGGGATGCGGACCGAATGACCCGCGATTTTACACAGGTATGTTGTTATTTATGTTTGTAGACTAGCTAGTATGGTCGTGTTGCAACTTCGGTTCATGTAACCTTTATGTCGATTTTTGTAGGCCAGCGTTGATGCTAGGAGAAAACGTTTCGTCGCCGAGTTGATTATGTCACCGTCGAACTTGATGGAGTGTGTGAAGAACAAAATTCGTGAAATCGCAAAGAAAAGGCGCGCCTGAAGAATTTATGCGGCATGCAAGATTCAAGTTTTAGGGGTTTGGATTTAGTCCGGACGAAGGTTTCAATGGCATGATTATCTTAGGGTTTCTATCATTTTTATGTAATAAACAGGGCATCTCAAATATTGTGACACATACATGTGTATGTGTCTGTCAGACAATCTGCTCATACAAGACAATTCGGTCGTACCAATAAATTATTTGCTTTACTTATCAATTGTTCTTTCTTAATATTTTTCTTGTTCTCCAAATTTTTATAATTTTATTTTTCACATTAATAGTATTGGCATTCTATTTTCCCTTCAAATGATCTCCTAAGTTTCATATTAAAATTTCACATTCTATACTCTTTTTTAAAACTCTATCAAGCTTAGCCTTGTGCCAGAGCTATCTGCATGTCATCATCAGGCACAATCTCCTGGTAATTCCCCCTCGTCACATGATTATGAAAGTAGTCATGTTAGCTAAGTAAATATATCGAGCCAAAATGTAATATTACACAGATGAAAACTAGTCATGTCAGCTCGTTGGCTCTATGGTGTGTTACGTGGCTTAATGTTTTTCTATTTTGTTTGACAAACGCGTCATTTTTTTCATTGTATGTATAAATAACTTATTTCTATACTCCCCATGATGCCAGGCACGGCCCATCTAACCACATGAGGGGCCCGACAGGCGGCCTATCGTGCTGGCAGGGCTACAGCCCATTTTGCCAGGTTCACATCAATCTTCCCCTTTTCTCGGCTCCCTTTCCAAATCCCGCCCTCTCTCTCCATTTTCCCCTACAAATCTCAACGGCGAAAGCATGACAGCGAGCTGGGCGTCGGGCGGCGGCAGCTGCGCCGAGAAGAGCGGTGGCAACCGCAATTTCGGTGGAACCCTGGGTCCTGGAAGGAGGTGGGGCAGATTAAGTAGCACAGGAGGCAGCGGCGGCAGATCGAGTGGAACAGAGGACGGCG
>NC_057812.1:12156437-12159113 GCF_018294505.1 Triticum aestivum | reverse complement strand
CGGAGGGGGGGAACCCTCACCGGTGGCCATCTTCATCATCCCGACACTCTCCATGATGAGGAGGGAGTAGTTCACCCTCGGGGCTGAGGGTATGTACCAGTAGCTATGTGTTTGATCTCTCTCTCTCTCTCTCGTGGTTCTTGATTTGGCATGATCTTGATGTATCGCGAGCTTTGCTATTATAGTTGGAGCTTATGTTGCTTCTCCCCCTCTACTCTCTTGTAATGGATTGAGTTTTCCCTTTGAAGTAGTCTTATCGGATTGAGTCTTTAAAGATTTGAGAACACTTGATGTTTGTCTTGCCATGCGTATCTGTGGTGACAATGGGATATCACGTGATTCACTTGATGTATGTTTTGGTGATCAACTTGCGGATTCCGCCCATGAACCTATGCATAGGGGTTGGCACACGTTTTCGTCTTGATTCTCCGGTAGAAACTTTGGGGCACTCTTTGAAGTTCTTTGTGTTGGTTGAATAGATGATCTGAGATTGTGTGATGCATATCGTGTAATCATACCCACGGATACTTAAGGTGACATTGGAGTATCTAGGTGACATTAGGGTTTTGGTTGATTTGTGTCTTAAGGTTTTATTCTAGTACGAACTCTAGGGCTGTTCGTGACACTTATAGGAATAGCCCAACGGATTGATTGGAAAGAATAACTTTGAGGTGGTTTCGTACCCTACCATAATCTCTTCGTTTGTTCTCCACTATTATTGACTTTGGAGTGACTCTTTGTTGCATGTTGAGGGAGAGTTATATGATCCAATTATGTTATTATTGTTGAGAGAACTTGCACTAGTGAAAGTATGAACCCTAGGCCTTGTTTCCTAGCATTGCAATACCGTTTACGCTCACTTTTACCACTTGTTACCTTGCTGTTTTTATATTTTCAGATTACAAAAACCTATATCTACCATCCATATTGCACTTTTATCACCATCTCTTCGCCGAACTAGTGCACCTATACAATTTACCATTGTATTGGGTGTGTTGGGGACACGAGAGACTCTTTGTTATTTGGTTGCAGGGTTGCTTGAGAGAGACCATCTTCATCCTACGCCTCCCACGGCTCAATAAACCTTAGGTCATCCACTTGAGGGAAATTTGCTACTGTCCTACAAACCTCTGCACTTAGAGGCCCAACAACGTCTACAAGAAGAAGGTTGCGTAGTAGACATCAATCACGTCCGAGACAAGTAGACCGACTCCTGCCTGCATCTACTACTATTACACCACTCATCGACCGCTATCCAGCATGCACCTAGAGTATTAAGTTCAAGAAAACAGAGTAATGCCTTAAGCAAGATGACATGATGTAGAGGGATAAATTCATTCAATATGATAAAAACCCCATCTTGTTATCCTCGTTGGCAACAATACAATACGTGCCTTGCTGCCCCTGCTGTCACTGGGAAAAGACACCGCAAGATTGAACCCAAAGCTAAACACTTCTCCCATTGCAAGAAAGATCAATCTAGTAGGCCAAACCAAACTGATAATTCGAAGAGACTTGCAAAGATAACCAATCATACATAAAAGAATTCAGAAAAGATTCAAATATTGTTCATAGATAATCTTGATCATAAACCCACAATTCATCGGTCTCAACAAACACACCACAAAAAAGAAGATTACATCGAATAGATCTCCACGAGAGAAGGGCAGAACATTGTATTGAGATCCAAAAAGAGAGAAGAAGCCATCTAGCTACTAACTATGGACCCGAAGGTCTAAGGTAAACTACTCACACTTCATCGGAGAGGCTATGGTGTTGATGTAGAAGCCCTCCGTGATGGATGCCCCCTCCGGTGGAGCTCCGGAACAGGCCCCAAGATGGGATCTCATGGGTACACAAGGTTGCGGCAGTGGAATTAGGTTTTTGGCTCCATATCTGATCGTTTGGGGGTACGTAGGTATATATAGGAGGAAGGAGTACGTCGGTGGAGCAACAGGGGGACCACAAGGGTGGAGGGCGCGCCCTGGGGGTGGGCGCGCCCCCCTACCTCGTGCCTTCCTCCTTTCTTTCTTGACGTAGGGTCCAAGTCTCCTGGATCATAATCTTCCTAGAAATCACGTTCCCGAAGGTTTCATTCCGTTTGGACTCCGTTTGATATTCCTTTTCTGCAGAACTCTGAAATAGGCAAAAAACAGCAATTCTCAGCTGGGCCTCCGGTTAACAGGTTAGTCCCAAAAATAATATAAAAGTGGAAAATAAAGCCCAATATTGTCCAAAACAGTAGATAATATAGCATGGAGCAATCAAAAATTATAGATACGTTGGAGACGTATCAGGCATCCCCAAGCTGAATTCCTGCTTGTCCTCGAGTAGGTAAATGATAAAAAAAATAATTTTTATGCGGAGTGCTACTTGGTATAATTTCAATGTAATTCTTCTTAATTGTGGTATGAATATTCAGATCCGAAAGATTCAAGAAAAAAGTTCATATTGACATAAAAATAATAATATTTCAAGCATACTAACTAAGCAATTATGTCTTCTCAAAATAACATGGCCAAAGAAAGTTCATCCCTACAAAATCATATAGTTCAGTCATGCTCCATTTTCGTCACACAAGAATGCTCTCATCATGCACAAACCCGATGACAAGCCAAGCAATTGTTTCATACTTTAGTAATCTCAAACCTATAAACTATCACGCAATATATGAGC
>NC_057812.1:12154414-12156427 GCF_018294505.1 Triticum aestivum | reverse complement strand
TATGATTGCTGTCATAGTTAGCAAGTAGATTGTTCATAAAGCTATTGACATCATTGTTATTGACATGATGAAATGCTGATGAATTATGTGCTATTCAGTTTATGGGCACAGTGTAACAGATATTGCACTGGAAATAACATGTGGCCATCATGATCTATATTTGGTAAGTGATGCACATGGGCACATCACCTAGCAGCACTACCGATTTGTGCAGCAGCCCAGTTCATTGTATTGTTGCAACATAGGAGCAACATCTAGCAGCACCGACACCTTTCATGCAGCACTGAAGCAAAGCAATGCTACCTCTTGAGCACTGCGTTGGATTTCCTTGAAGAGGAAAGGATGATGCAGCACAGTAGCGTAAGTATTTCCCTCAGTTTTTGAGAACCAAGGTATCAATCCAGTAGGAGGCTACGCGCGAGTCGCTCGTACCTGCACAAAGAAAATAACTCCTTGCAACCAATGCGATAAGGGGTTGTCAATCCCTTCACGATCACTTACGAGAGTGAGATCTGATAGATATGATAGGATAATATTTTTGGTATTTTGTGATAAAGATGCAAAGTAAAATAAAAGCAAAGTAAAAAAGCAAAGATAATAACAAGTGTTGGAAGATTAATATGATGAAGATAGACCCGGGGGCCATAGGTTTCACTAGTGGCTTCTCTCAAGAGCATAAGTATTTTACGGTGGGTGAACGAATTACTGTTGAGCAATTGACATAATTGAGCATAGTTATGAGAATATCTAGGTATGATCATGTATATAGGCATCACTGATACGTCTCCAACGTATCTATAATTTTTTATTGCTCCATGCTATATTATCTACTCATTTGGGAAATATTGGCTTTATTATCCACTTCTATATTATTTTTGGGACTAACCTATTAACCGGAGGTCGAGCCCAGATTTGCTGTTTTTTACCTATTTCAGTGTTTCGAAGAAAAGGAATATGAAACGAAGTCAAAAGGGAATGAAATCAACTTGAGAAGTTATTTTTGGAAGGAAATCTACCGGAAAAGCTTGGAGTGCACGTCAGGAAAAAAGGGAGGTGCCCACGAGAGTGGGGGGCACCCCCCCCCTAGGGCGCGCCCCCCTGCCTCGTGGGCCCCCCAAAGCTCCACCAACGTACTCCTTTCACCCATATATACCCACGTACCCTAAAACTTCTAGAGACGAGAATAGATCGGGAGTTCCGCCGCCGCAAGCCTCTGTAGCCACCAAAAACCAATCGGGACCCTGTTCTGGCACCCTGTCGGAGGGGGGGAACCCTCACCGGTGGCCATCTTCATCATCCCGACACTCTCCATGATGAGGAGGGAGTAGTTCACCCTCGGGGCTGAGGGTATGTACCAGTAGCTATGTGTTTGATCTCTCTCTCTCTCTCTCGTGGTTCTTGATTTGGCATGATCTTGATGTATCGCGAGCTTTGCTATTATAGTTGGAGCTTATGTTGCTTCTCCCCCTCTACTCTCTTGTAATGGATTGAGTTTTCCCTTTGAAGTAGTCTTATCGGATTGAGTCTTTAAAGATTTGAGAACACTTGATGTTTGTCTTGCCATGCGTATCTGTGGTGACAATGGGATATCACGTGATTCACTTGATGTATGTTTTGGTGATCAACTTGCGGATTCCGCCCATGAACCTATGCATAGGGGTTGGCACACGTTTTCGTCTTGATTCTCCGGTAGAAACTTTGGGGCACTCTTTGAAGTTCTTTGTGTTGGTTGAATAGATGATCTGAGATTGTGTGATGCATATCGTGTAATCATACCCACGGATACTTAAGGTGACATTGGAGTATCTAGGTGACATTAGGGTTTTGGTTGATTTGTGTCTTAAGGTTTTATTCTAGTACGAACTCTAGGGCTGTTCGTGACACTTATAGGAATAGCCCAACGGATTGATTGGAAAGAATAACTTTGAGGTGGTTTCGTACCCTACCATAATCTCTTCGTTTGTTCTCCACTATTATTGACTTTGGAGTGACTCTTTGTTGCATGTTGAGGGA
>NC_057812.1:12152403-12153706 GCF_018294505.1 Triticum aestivum | reverse complement strand
TGGCAACAATACAATACGTGCCTTGCTGCCCCTGCTGTCACTGGGAAAAGACACCGCAAGATTGAACCCAAAGCTAAACACTTCTCCCATTGCAAGAAAGATCAATCTAGTAGGCCAAACCAAACTGATAATTCGAAGAGACTTGCAAAGATAACCAATCATACATAAAAGAATTCAGAAAAGATTCAAATATTGTTCATAGATAATCTTGATCATAAACCCACAATTCATCGGTCTCAACAAACACACCACAAAAAAGAAGATTACATCGAATAGATCTCCACGAGAGAAGGGCAGAACATTGTATTGAGATCCAAAAAGAGAGAAGAAGCCATCTAGCTACTAACTATGGACCCGAAGGTCTAAGGTAAACTACTCACACTTCATCGGAGAGGCTATGGTGTTGATGTAGAAGCCCTCCGTGATGGATGCCCCCTCCGGTGGAGCTCCGGAACAGGCCCCAAGATGGGATCTCATGGGTACACAAGGTTGCGGCAGTGGAATTAGGTTTTTGGCTCCATATCTGATCGTTTGGGGGTACGTAGGTATATATAGGAGGAAGGAGTACGTCGGTGGAGCAACAGGGGGACCACAAGGGTGGAGGGCGCGCCCTGGGGGTGGGCGCGCCCCCCTACCTCGTGCCTTCCTCCTTTCTTTCTTGACGTAGGGTCCAAGTCTCCTGGATCATAATCTTCCTAGAAATCACGTTCCCGAAGGTTTCATTCCGTTTGGACTCCGTTTGATATTCCTTTTCTGCAGAACTCTGAAATAGGCAAAAAACAGCAATTCTCAGCTGGGCCTCCGGTTAACAGGTTAGTCCCAAAAATAATATAAAAGTGGAAAATAAAGCCCAATATTGTCCAAAACAGTAGATAATATAGCATGGAGCAATCAAAAATTATAGATACGTTGGAGACGTATCAGGCATCCCCAAGCTGAATTCCTGCTTGTCCTCGAGTAGGTAAATGATAAAAAAAATAATTTTTATGCGGAGTGCTACTTGGTATAATTTCAATGTAATTCTTCTTAATTGTGGTATGAATATTCAGATCCGAAAGATTCAAGAAAAAAGTTCATATTGACATAAAAATAATAATATTTCAAGCATACTAACTAAGCAATTATGTCTTCTCAAAATAACATGGCCAAAGAAAGTTCATCCCTACAAAATCATATAGTTCAGTCATGCTCCATTTTCGTCACACAAGAATGCTCTCATCATGCACAAACCCGATGACAAGCCAAGCAATTGTTTCATACTTTAGTAATCTCAAACCTATAAACTATCACGCAATATATGAGC
>NC_057812.1:12151010-12151832 GCF_018294505.1 Triticum aestivum | reverse complement strand
TGGATGTGTCATGATAAACGGAATGGTGGAAAGTTGCATGGCAATATATCTCGGAATGGCTATGGAAATTCCATAATAGGTAGGTATGGTGGTTGTTTTGAGGAAGATATAAGGAGGTTTATGTGTGAAATAGTGTATCATATCACGGGGTATGGATGCACCGGCGAAGTTTGCACCAACTCTCAATGTGAGAAAGGGCAATGCACGGTACCGAAGAGGCTACCAATGATGGAAGGGTTAGAGTGCGTATAATCCATGGACTTAACATTAGTCATAAAGAACTCACATACTTATTGCAAAAATCTACAAGTCATCAAAAACCAAGCACTACGCGCATGCTCCTAGGGGGGTAGATTGGTAGGAAAAGGCCATCGCTCGTCCCCGACCGCCACTCATAAGGAGGACAATCAAAGAACACCTCATGTTTCAAATTTGTTACATAACGTTTACCATACGTGCATGCTACGGGACTTGCAAACTTCAACACAAGCATTTCTCAAATTCACAACTACTCAACTGGCACGACTTTGATATTATTACCTCCATATCTCAAAACAATCATCAAGCATCAAACTTCTCTTAGTATTCAGAACACTCATAAGAAAGTTTTTACTAATCTTGAATACCTAGCAAATTAGGATTATTTAATAAAGTTACCATGTTATTTAGGACTCTCAAAATAATCTAAGTGAAGCATGAGAGATCAATAATTTCTATAAAACAAATCCACCACCGTGCTCTAAAAGATATAAGTGAAGTACTAGAGCAAAACTATATAACTCAAAAGATATAAGTGAAGCACAAAGAGTATTCTAATAATTT
>NC_057812.1:12148323-12151000 GCF_018294505.1 Triticum aestivum | reverse complement strand
TATTACAACTTCTCTAGGGTTTATAAACTATTTTACTAGCCATAGATTCATCAAAATAAGCAAACAACACACGAGAAACAGAATCAGTCAAAATCAGAACAGTCTGTAGTAATCTGTAACTAACGCAAACTTATTGAACTCCACAAAATCATCCAAACTAGGACGACCTAGGCAATTTGTTTATTGATCAGAAGCAACTGGAATCACTGTTTGATCACGTTCTGGTGATTTTTAACAATTTTTTTCGTGAACAGAAAGTTTCTGGAAATTACAGCAAGATCAAATAACTATCTTCCAAGAAGATCCTATAGGTTTAACTTGGCACAAACACTAATTAAAACATAAAAACACATCTAACCAGAGGCTAGATCAAAGATTTTTTCCTAAACAGAAGCAAAAGCAAAAAAAACTAAAAATAAAAATTGGGTTGCCTCCCAACAAGCGCTATCGTTTAACGCCCCTAGCTAGGCATAAAAGCAAGGATATATCTAGGTATTACCATCTTTGGTAGGCAATTCTTCAATGAGACATCTATATTCCTTAGAAATTTCTTTCTTTTTAGTAATTATCAAACTTTTAGGCACAAGATCGAAAAATTCATTCGTAGCAAAGGGTTCCTTAATGATAGCAAAAAGATTGGGATGAATACTTATAGATTTAAGATCCGCAGTTTCCTTACTAGAGGATTCACCCTTATTTTTAGGAACATACATAAGCTTGGCAATTTTAGTAGGAGGACTTGGAGTATTCTTTATGGAATAAAAAGCGGTTCCCAAGTTGGTAATGATACCCTCAAGTTTATCGATTCTAGTGGAATCTTGATTTATTATCTCATTAACTATGGGTTCCTTCTCCTTAATATTTTTCAAAGTTACTCCTACCTTAGATCCATATTGGGTAATTTGGTTGTGGATCTTTTTATCTAGATTTTCAATTAACTCTATGGTAGCAACTTTATTTTCAAGAATTTCAAGTCTTTGCATTACATGCTCCAAAGTTAACATAGTTCCATTAACCAAAAGAGGTGGTGAGCCAAATAAATCTATCATAGCATTATAAGAGTCAAAAGTGTGGCTACCCAAGAAATTTCCTCTGATAATGGTATCAAGGATATATCTATACCAAGGATTAGCACCTACATAAAAATTGCGCAGAAGAACTGAAGTAGATTGCTTCCTGGTAGATCTATTTTGAGCATTGAAATTCTATACCAAGCGTCCTTCTGGAATCGGCCGGCAGTGAAAAGTTGTGCTGGGTTCAGTAGGATAAACAGAGCCAACAGCCGCCTTGACCTTCATATTAATCCATTGCGTCATAAGGTGGCAATTTTGAGACTCCGTGATAGCATCCACGGGATAGCTGCAGGAGCCGTCAAGACATGCTCTGGCTGAAGCAGCTCGGTGGAAGCCATGCTGCTTTTCCGCTGAGATGGTAGGGTAGCTTCGGGGGAAGCTTCGGAAGTTCGTTTGCTACGATTTGCTTCTCGTTCCTCTATCGCTTGTACCCTAGCATGCAGCGCCTGCAGTTCGGTCTACTGCACTTTCTTCCTCCTCTCGTGGCATTTGTAACCGCCTGCTTCCGGAAACCCAGCCTTCCACAGAATGGAGCCTGGCGTGCCTCGTGTTCGTCCAGGGTGCTTAGGATTCCCGAGGGCCATTGTGAGCTCGTCGTTCTCTCTGTCTGGAATGAACGTCCCTTGCTGCACTACTTTGATATAGTGTTGAAGCCTCGTGACTGGTATTTCCAATTGATCGTCCGTCCAAATGCACTTCCCTGTTACAGGGTCCAAGGTTCCTCCAGCCCCGAAGAACCAAGTCCGGCAACGGTCTGGCCAGTTCATTTTCTCTGGTTCGATCCCTTTTTCAACCAGATCATTCTCAGCCTTGGCCCACTTAGGCTGGGCTACGAGGTAGCCACCTGACCCCGTGCGATGGTGAAGCTTCTTCTTCGCAGCATTTTTCTTGTTTGTCGCCGACATCTTCTTACTCTTTTCCGATGTCTTGTGGGCCACAAATGCGGGCCAGTGATCTCTGATCTTCTCATATCTGCCCTTGAATTCTGGTGTCTCATCTTTATCGACAAACCTATTCAGGTCTTTCTTCCACCTCCTGAATAGGTCTGCCATCCTCTTAAGAGCAAAAGATTTGATTAATTCCTCTTTAACTGGCTTCTCCGGATCATCCTCTGGCGGTAGGGTGAAATTTGACTTCAGCTCAGTCCAAAGATCATTTTTCTGCATATCATTGACATAAGACACCTCAGGGTCTTCTGTAGCCGGATTTAACCATTGCTGGATGCTGATCGGGATCTTGTTCCTAACCAGAATCCCGCACTGAGCAACAAATGTGTTCTTTGTCTGGATGGGTTCAATCGGTTGGCCGTCGAGCACGATTGCTATGATCTCAAACCTTTCATCCAAGCTCAACTTTTTCTTTAGGCCTCGTCTCTTTACCAAAGTTGTGCTCGATCCGGAGGGCTAGAAAAAAGAACAAAGACTTAATTAATATGTGTACATACCAAAACAATGAATGCATCAATTAGCTAGTCAGCACAGGCTTAACTAATATATATACCTGGCCGGACTCGGTTCAGTCACCGGAGTCGTCATCACGGTCTCCTTCTTGCACCGGCATTAGGTCACCGGAGCCGTCCTCACGTTCTCCTTCTTGCACCGGCA
>NC_057812.1:12144791-12146418 GCF_018294505.1 Triticum aestivum | reverse complement strand
GAGCCCGTGGCAGGTGCGTGGGGCGGCGCGAGCAAGCAAGGGAGCTCGAGGCGACGGCGGGGGCGGCGAGGACGCCGACGCTTGGGGGCGGGACGGGGTAGGGGCAGGGCGACGGCGACGAGGAGCGGGCGGAGACGGCGAGCACGGGGCAGGGGCGCGAGGCGACGGCGACGGCGAGCACGGGCAGCCTGGCGGCGTCGGGGGGAAATGGTCGATGAGAAACTGAAAAATTCCTAAGTCCTGCTTATATACACAGAGTATTGGTCCCGGTTCGTGGCACCAACCGGGACCAATGCCCCCTTTAGTCCCGGTTGGTGCCACCAACCGGGAGCAAAGGACTGATTTCGCCAGCCCAAAGGGCGGGAAGCGGCGGCCTTTGGTCCCGGTTCGTGGCACCAACCGGGACCAATGTCCTGCACCTGCCAAAGCCGCGGTGCGGTGGGATGTTTAGTCCCACCTTGCTAGCTGAGGAGCGGCTGCACCTGCTTATAAGCGCTGCCTCGCCATCTCCATCGAACTCCTCAGAACTGCAGGCCTATGGGCCTAATCTCACACCGCTATGCCTGTGGGCCTGCTGGGCCTTCTGTGGGCCTGAATCCTGGCCCATGGATGAGCTTCTAGTCGTATTCAGGCCGTGGTGGCCCAGTTGGTGGCATTTTTTTTTTGCTATTTATTTTTTCATTTCTACTTAGAATTAACTACTTATAGATTTTTAGTGATTTCTTTTTTCTTTTAGGTCACAAAAATTATAAACTTTCTGTTAGTGCCACAAGTTTTAAAATATGAATAGTTTAAATTTGAATTTTTTAAAATTTGTGTGAATCACTAGTTTATGAATAACTTTACTATAAAAATTGATTTTTGAGTCATTCTTTTTCCTGCTATTTAATATTACTGTGTGTTATCATTATACTCAATTTGGTAATTTTAGTTAGTCATAACAAATATTATAGGCATTTTTTCGTTTTTGCTATTTATTTTTTTCATTTCTACCTAGAACTAAATACTTATAGTTTTTTAGTGATTTCTTTTTTCCTTTTAGGTCACAAAAATTATAAAATTTCTCTTAGTGTCATTAGTTTTAAAATTTGAATATTTTAAATTTGAATTTTTTGAAATTTGTGTGAATCACAAGTTTGTGATTAACTTTACTAAAAAAATGAACATAGATGCATCTATAGAGAAAATTCAACCTAAATTCATAATCAATTTCTATGAATTTCAGAGAAATTCATTAGGAATTTAGGTCAAATTTCCTGTATAGGGGCATCTATTTTCACTTTGAGAGGAGCTCAACAAGGCATAGAGGGACGGGCTTATAAACCGGTGTGGGCGCCTTTCGGTTGGCGGGGTGGGACTAAACTCTGGGTGCAACGAGGGCCAACCCTTTAGTCCCGGTTTGTGGCACAAGCCGGGACTAATGGCCATGGGCCAGGGGCGAGCCCTATTTTTTTTCCAGTTTTTTTGTTTTGTTTTCTGCATTATTTATTTTCTTTAGTTGTTTGTTTTATTTTTTAATTCTTTTTGCTTTTAGTTTTAGAAAAATTATAAACTTTCTGTTAGTGCCATTAGTTTTCAAATTTGAAAACACTTTTTTAGTTTTTTTGTTTTCTTTGTTGCTTTATTT
>NC_057812.1:12138883-12144286 GCF_018294505.1 Triticum aestivum | reverse complement strand
GTTTATCAGGATGCTTGGGTCAGCCTTGACATTGAAGGGAGGAATTTCATGAAACTTTTCATAATCTTCAGACATGTCTGTCTTGCCCTCTACTCCCAGGATGTCCCTTTTTCCTGAAAGAACTATGTGGCGCTTTGGCTCATCGTATGATGTATACGCTTCCTTATATTTTCTTTTTCTCGGTCTGGTAGACATGTCCTTCACATAGATAACCTGTGCCACATCATTGGCTAGGACGAACGGTTCATTAGTGTACCCAAGATTTTTCAGATCCACTTTTGTCATTCCATACTGTGGGTCTACCTGTACCCCGCCTCCTGACAGATTGACCCATTTGCACTTAAACAAAGGGACCTTAAAATCTTGTCCGTAGTCAAGTTCCCATATGTCAACTATGTAACCATAATATGTGTCGTTTCCCTTCTCGGTTGTTGCATCAAAGCGGACACCGCTGTTTTGGTTGGTGCTCTTTTGATCTTGGTCAATCGTGTAAAATGTATTCCGATTTATCTCGTGTCCTTTGTAAATCAATACAGTCAAAGATGGTCCCCTGGACAACAAGTACAACTCATCACAAACAGTGTTGTCACCTCTGAGACGTGCTTCCAACCAACTGCTGAAAGTCCTGATGTGTTCACATGTAATCCAGTCGTCGCACTGCTCCGGGTGTTTGGAGCGCAGACTGTTCTTGTGTTCATCGACATACGGGGTCACCAAGGTAGAGTATCCGTCCCTGCATATTATTGAGTCACTTCCAAGAGTGCCTTTTCCAGTCAGTCTCCCCTCATACCATGATTTAGGGAGACCTATCTTCTTAAGGCCAGGAATGAAGTCAACACAAAACCCAATGACATCCTCTGTTTGATGGCCCATGGAGATGCTTCCTTCAGGCGTAGCGCGGTTACGGACATATTTCTTTAGGACTCCCATGGACCTCTCAAAGGGGAACATATTGTGTCGAAATACGTGCCCTAGAATGACAATCTCGTCGACTAGATGAACTAGGACGTGCGTCATGATATTGAAGAAGGATGGTGGGAACACCAGCTCGAAATTGACAAGACATTGCGCCACATCACTCCTTAGCCTTGGTACGATTTTTGGATCGATCACCTTCTGAGAGATTGCATTGAGGAATGCACATAGCTTCACAATGGCTAATCGGACGTTTTCCGGTAGAAGTCCCCTCAATGCAACCGGAAGCAGTTGCATCATAATCACGTGGCAGTCATGAGACATTAGGTTCTGGAACTTTTTCTCTGGCATATTTATTATTCCCTTTATATTCGACAAGAAGCCAGTCAGGACCTTCATACTGAGCAGGCATTCAAAGAAAATTTCTTTCTCTTCTTTCGTAAGAGTGTAGCTGGCAGGACCTTCATACTGCTTCGGAGGCATGCAGTCTTTTTCGTGCAAACGTTGCAGGTCCTCCTGTGCCTCAGGTGTATCTTTTGTCTTCCCATACACACCCAAGAAGCCTAACAGGTTCACGCAAAGGTTCTTCGTCACGTGCATCACGTCGATTGAAGAGCGGACCTCTAGCTCTTTCCAGTACGGTAGGTCGAAGAATATAGATTTCTTCTTCCACATGGGTGCGTGTCCCTGAGTGTCATTCGGAACAGCTAGTCCGCCGGGACCCTTTCCAAAGATTACATGTAAATGATTGACCATAGCAAGTACGTGATCACCGGTACGCATGGCGGGCTTCTTCCGATGATCTGCCTCGCCTTTGAAATGATTACCTTTCTTTTGACATTGATGGTTGGTCGAGAGAAATTGACGATGTCCCACGTACACATTCTTCCTGCATCTGTCCAGGTATATACTTTCGGTGTCATCCAAATAGTGCGTGCATGCGTGGTATCCCTTGTTTGTCTATCCTTAAAGGTTACTGAGAGTGGGCCAATCGTTGATGGTCACGAACAGCAACGCCTTTAGGTTAAATTCCTCTTGTTTGTGCTCATCCCACGTACGTACACCGTTTCCATTCCATAGCTGTAAAAGTTCTTCAACTAATGGCCTTATGTACACATCAATGTCATTGCCGGGTTGCTTAGGACCTTGGATGAGAACTGGCATCATAATGAACTTCTGCCTCATGCACATCCAAGGAGGAAGGTTATACATACATAGAGTCATGGGCCAGGTGTTGTGATTGCTGCTCTGCTCCCCGAAAGGATTAATGCCATCCGCGCTTAAAGCAAACCATACGTTCCTTGGGTCCTTTGCAAACTCATCCCAGTACTTTCTCTCGATTTTTCTCCACTGCGACCCGTCAGCGGGTGCTCTCAACTTCCCGCCTTTCTTACGGTCCTCACTGTGCCATCGCATCAACTTGGCATGCTCTCCCTTTCTGAACAGACGTTTCAACTGTGGTATTATAGGAGCATACCACATCACCTTCGCAGGAACCCTCTTCTTGGGGGGCTCGCCGTGAACATCACCAGGGTCATCTCGTCTGATCTTATACCGCAATGCACCGCATACCGGGCATGCGTTCAGATCCTTGTATGCACCGCGGTAGAGGATGCAGTCATTAGGGCATGCATGTATCTTCTGCACCTCCAATCCTAGAGGGCATACAACCTTCTTTGCTGTGTATGTACTATAGCTGGCAGGACCTTCATACTGCTTCGGAGGCATGTCGTCTTTTTCGTGCAAACGTTGCAGGTCCTCCCATGCCTCAGGTGTATCTTTTGTCTTTCCATACACGCCCAAGAAGCCTAGAAGGTTCACGCAAAGGTTCTTCGTCACGTGCATCACATCGATTGAAGAGCGGACCTCTAGGTCTTTCCAGTAGGGCAGGTCCAAAAATATAGATTTCTTCTTCCACATGGGTGCGTGTCCCTCAGCGTCATTCGGAACAGCTAGTGCGCCGGGACCCTTTCAAAAGATTACGTGTAAATCATTGACCATAGCAAGGACGTGATCGCCGGTACGCATGGCAGGCTTCTTCCAGTGATCTGCCTCGCCTTTGAAATGCTTGCCTTTCTTTCGACATTGATGGTTGGTCGGAAGAAATCGACGATGGCCCACGTACACATTCTTCCTACATTTGTCCAGGTATATACTTTCAGTGTCATCTAAACAGTGCGTGCATGCGTGGTATCCTTTGTTTGTCTGTCCTGAAAGGTTACTGAGAGCGGGCCAATCGTTGATGGTCACGAACAGCAACGCCTTTAGGTTAAATTCCTCTTGTCTGTGCTCATCCCACGTACGTACACCGTTTCCATTCCACAACTGTAAAAGTTCTTCAAGTAGTGGCCTTAGGTACACATCAATGTCCTTGCCGGGTTGCTTAGGGCCTTGGATGAGAACTGGCATCATAATGAACTTCCGCTTCATGCACATCCAAGGAGGAAGGTTATACATACATAGAGTCACGGGCCAGGTGCTATGATTGCTGGTCTGCTCCCCGAAAGGATTAATGCCATCCGCGCTTAAAGCAAACCATACGTTCCTTGGGTCCTTTGCAAACTCATCCCAGTACTTTCTCTCGATTTTTCTCCACTGCGACCCGTCAGCGGGTGCTCTCAACTTCCCGTCTTTCTTATGGTCCTCACTGTGCCATCGCATCGACTTGGCATGCCCTCCATTTCTGAACAGACATTTCAACCGTGGTATTATAGGAGCATACCACATCACCTTCGCAGGAACCCTCTCCCTGGGGGGCTCGCCGTGAACATCACCAGGGTCATCTCGTCTGATCTTATACCGCAATGCACCGCATACCGGGCATGCGTTCAGATCCTTCTATGCACCGCGGTAGAGGATGCAGTCATTAGGGCATGCATGTATCTTCTCCACCTCCAATCCTAGAGGGCATACGACCTTCTTTGCTACGTATGTACTGTCGGGCAATTCGTTATCCTTTGGAAGCTTCTTCTTCAATATTTTCAGTAGCTTCTCAAATCCTTTGTCAGGCACAGCATTCTCTGCCTTCCACTGCAGCAATTCCAGTACGGTACCGAGCTTTGTGTTGCCATCTTCGCAATTGGGGTACAACCCTTTTTTGTGATCCTCTAACATGCGATCGAACTTCAGCTTCTCCTTTTGACTTTCGCATTGCGTCCTTGCATCGACAATGACCCGGCGGAGATCATCATCGTCAGGCACATCGTCTGGTTCCTCTTGATCTTCAGCAACTTCACCCGTTGCAGCATCATTGGGCACATCTTCTGGTTCCTCTTGATCTTCACCAGCTCCCCCTGTTGTAGCATCACCGTATTCAGGGGGCACATAGTTGTCATCATACTCTTCTTCTTCGTCATCTTCCATCATAACCCCTATTTCTCCGTGCCTCGTCCAAACATTATAGTGTGGCATGAAACCCTTGTAAAGTAGGTGGGTGTGAAGGATTTTCTGGTTAGAGTAAGACATCGTATTCCCACATTTAGTGCATGGACAACAAATAAAACCATTCTGCTTGTTTGCCTCAGCCGCATCGAGAAACTCATGCACGCCCTTAATGTACTCGGAGGTGTGTCCGTCACCGTACATCCATTGCTGGTTCATCTGCGTGCATTATATATAATTAAGTGTCCAAATTAATAGAAGTTCATCATCACATTAAAACCAAAGTACATACATAGTTCTCATCTAACAACATATAGCTCTCTAGAGGATCTAATTAATTAAACCATACATTGAAACTATGTAAAACATTTCAATGTGAAAACAAATGCGATCATAATCGCAACCAAGGTAACAATTGATCCAACGGCATAATGATACCAAGCCTCGGTATGAACGGCATATTTTCTAATCTTTCTAATCTTCAAGCGCATTGCATCCATCTTGATCTTGTGATCATCGATGACATCCGCAACATGCAACTCCAATATCATCTTCTCCCGCTCAATTTTTTTATTTTTTCCTTCAAGAAATTGTTTCCTTCTTCAACTAAATTTAACCTCTCGACAATAGGGTTGGTTGGAATTTCCGGTTCACATACATCCTAGATAAATAAAATCTATGTCACGTTGGTCGGCATAATTTTCATAAACAATAAATGAACCAATAGTTATAAAGATAATATATATACCACATCTGAATCATGGACAGGACGAGGGCCGACGGGGGCGGATACCAAAACCATCACACTATATAAGATGCAATAATAAAAGTAAGAAAATAATACAAGTATCTATGTAAACATACAAGTAAGAATATGTTTTCCTTTCAGAAAGAAGATAAGAACAAGAGGCTCACCACGGTGGTGCCGGCGATGAGCTCGGCGCTGGTGATCGACGGCGGTGAAGACGGGGACGGGGCGTGACGGACCGCTAAACCTAGACAAATATTGAGGAAAATGGAGCTTGGAGGTCGAGCTTGGAGAGGAGAAAGCTTAAGTAGTGTGGCTCGGGCATTCCATCGAACACCTTGTGTGCATAGGAGGTGAGC